>NC_136261.1:24401215-24411215 GCF_964187855.1 Myxine glutinosa
GGAGATAAAGGCGTGAGAGAGACTCAATGGCCTTGAAGTTACAGGCCTTTGAGAATTCATTTCGTTCTATAAACGGCAACTTTCATCGGATTTTCTTCCCGTTTTTTTTCAACCGAGTCTAAAACTATGTTAGCGACTGTGAAAAATGAAATGATTTATCGAATTTGATTTTAAATAAAACTGGGGGAGAGCAAGACACCACGGGCCTACAAAACAGGACTCAAAGCTATGCGAGTTAATAAAATGGTGGATATTTGTTTATAGCCACTCCCAGAATGGGTGGAGCTATGGGTGGAGCTACTCTGCAAACCGAGTAAGCCACACCCCGGACAGACACCCAACAGATAGACAGACAGACAGACAGACAGAATCATCTACGGCTATTATAATATAGATATACGAGGTCGTGCTTGTTTATACATTATTTGTTATTTATAAAGTACATTTTTGTTATTTAAAAGCACCTAACAAAAAAAATTGGTGTTTTTTTTTTGAGGCTGGAACGGATTAATAGCATTTCAATGCATTTGAATGGGAAAATTTGCTTTGACTTACGAGCGATTTGACTTACGAGCTCCGTCACGGAACGGATTAAACTCGTAAGCCGAGGTACCACTGTATATATATATATATATATATATATATATATATATGTATATATATATATATATATATATATATATATATATATATATATATATATATATATATATATATATACATATATATATATATATATATATACAGTCACGTGAAAAAGTAAGTACACCCCATGTAAAGTTTTGACTTTTTCAGCATATTTCAACATACAGCTTTTTTTTTTTTTTTTCTTTTTTTTTTTTTTTGTATACTGAATCGAGGCTCGTGAAAGAGCTAACATTTTTTTCACAAACAAATCAAGCAGACAAACAAAATATACAAAAAGAGGGAGCGGAAGACAAGATGGGGAGAGAAGGGGAAGCACACAACCACAACATTTGAGAGCAGGGAGAAGTGTGGGAGGGAGAGGGCTTGGGGGCAGGAGGCGTGGGAAGGGGAGGGGGGGGGGGGGGGGAGAGGTATAAAACACAAGGGGACCGAAATTAGCGGGGGTAGAAAAGATCAAGGTTTTGGATAGGGGAGGATAAGAGATGGTGGTGAACAGCTGTTTTAAAGACCTGGAGGGTGGAGTGGGATTGAAGAGAGTGAGGGAGTTTGTTCCAGAGGCGGGAGAAAAGAGGAATGAAGGAGTGAAGGTGAGCTGAAAGTCTTGATTTTGGCAGTTTAACCATAAGAGGGTTGCAGGCAGATCTTGTGCGACCTGTAGGAATATTTGGGGGACAGAGCCCAGAGAGGCCTGGGGGGGGGGGGGCAAGGCCAGAGAGGAGTCGGTAGAAGACGGAAAGACCACCAACCTGCCTGCGGTGAGTGAGTGAAAGGCCCTTGGAGTTAGCTTCATCGCGGGAGATTCCAATGATTCTGAATGCTTTGGTTTCAACAGCGTGAAGACGGGCTAGGTGTGAGGCAGGAGCACCAGACCAGAGGGGAGAGCAGTATTCCATAGAGCTGCGGATGAAAGCCTTGTATGTGGTGAGGAGCTCAGGTGTGCCAAGGAAGGACTTCGCACGACGGAGGATGCCCAGTCGGCGACTGGCTTTGGAGGCCAGATTTGAAATGTGGTTTTCCCAGGAAAGATCATGGCAAATAGTGAGCCCCAAAAGCTTGAGTGACAGAACTTCTTGGAGAGGATTATTCAGAAAGTGGATGGGAGGGTTTTCCAGTATGTCTTTTCGGAGAGACATCGTAAGAGTGTGAGATTTATCAGGATTGAAAGACATGTTCCATTTGTTTGCCCAGTCTGTGCTTTTGTCCAGGTCTGCAGAGAGTGAGGAGGCTGCAGACTGCCGATCTGAGGGATGAGAAATGGAGCGACAGAGAGTAGAGTCGTCAGCAAAGAGATAGAGAGGATTTTCAAGAGAGTCAGAGAGATCATTGATGAAGACCAGAAAAAGCACGGGGCCCAGAACACTACCTTGGGGAACTCCAGCCTGAACAGGAAGAGGAGATGAGAGAAACCCATTCAGGGCCACACGTTGACTACGACCAGAGAGGAAGTCCGCCAGCCATGCATGGTGATTTCCATGGATACCAAAGGAGGAGAGTTTGGTGAGTAGAGCAGGGTGCCAGACCGTATCGAAGGCACGTGAAATGTCAAGAGAGACGGCTCTAATTTCCTGTTTGGCGTTGAGGACCTCCATCCATTGTTGAGAAAGCAGAAGCAGCATGTCCAGAGTAGAGTGACCAGGTCTGAAACCAAATTGATGATCAGAGATCAAGCCATTGGAGGAGAGGAAAGATTTCATATCTGAAGCAATGATGGATTCCTTGACTTTGCTGATAATTGGGAAAAGGCTGATTGGTCTGTACTTGCTGGGATCTGTTTTTGCACCTTTTTTGTGCAAAGCGGTGATGTTGGCTGATTTCCAAGCAGATGGCAGATGACCTTGAGCAAAAGAGGGTGAAGAGAACAGAAAGAGGGAGTGAAGGAGCGGAAGCACATGATCTTTATTTTTGATCTTTATTTCAATAATATTGATAGATAAAGGTGATATAATACAACAAACATCATGAAACATTTACATTTTGTCGTCCATTGTATAATTTAAATAAACATAAATGCAAATTTCGCATGTGGAAAAAGTAAGTACACCCCTACATTTATCACTACTTCAAATACCTAAAATTAGAATCAGGTGCACCAGCTCAGGTGCAAATGATTAGAACATCGTTAGAGAGGATCTTGGAGGAACCTGTCTTATTTAAACCTCAGACATTTAGTTTGGTTTGCTCTTTGTTGTTGAAGTGTGCGGCGTCACCATGCCTAGATCAAAAGAGCTCTCTGAGGCCTTCAGAAAGAGGGTTTTAGATGCCTACGAGTCCGGGAAGGGATTTAGAAAAATCACCAAACAATTTGAAATCAATCATTCGACAGTCAGGAAGATCATCTACAAGTGGAGAAGATTCCAAACAACTGCCAATTTGGTCAGGCCAGGCCGCCCCAGCAAGTTCAGCCCGAGAGCAGACCGCAAGATGCTGAAAGAAGTCTCGAAGAACCCCAGAATGTCATCACGGGACCTACAGGTCGCTCTTGCCGCTGTTGATGTCAAAGTGCACGAGTCTACCATTAGAAAGAGGCTGCACAAATTTGATCTACATGGGAGGTGTGCCAGGAGGAAACCTTTGCTGTCCAGAAAGAACATCAGGGCAAGACTAAAGTTTGCCAATGAACACCGAGGCAAAGACCAGCACTTCTGGAACAATGTGCTCTGGACAGTTGAGTCAAAGGTAGAGCTATTTGGCCACAGTACCAGAAGACATGTTTGGTGAAAACCAAAGACAGCATTTGACCACAAGAACCTGATACCAACTGTAAAGCATGGTGGTGGAAATATTATGGTTTGGGGCAGCTTTGCTGCATCAGGGCCTGGGCAGCTCACCATCATAGAATCCACTATGAATTATTAATTGTACCAGAGGATGCTTGAGGATAATGTGAGGCCATCTGTCGGAAAGTTGAAGCTCAACCGGAGGTGGACGTTGCAACATGACAACGACCCTAAACTTACCAGTAAATCTACCTAGGAATGGCTGAAAAGAAAGAAATGGAGGGTTCTGGAATGGCCAAAGCAAAGCCCGGATCTAAATCCCATTGAGATGTTGTGGGGGGATTTGAAACGAGCTGTGCGTGCAAGAAACCCTCAAACATCGCACAGCTAAAATAATTCTGCATGGAGGAGTGGGCAAAAATTTCTCCCAGTCGATGTCAGAGACTGGTAGACAGTTATAAGAAACGCCTTCTTGAGGTTGTTTCTGCCAAAGGGGGCAATAACATCGATTAGAGCCAAGGGAGTACTTACTTTCTCCACATGCGAAATTTGCATTTATGTTTATTTAAATTATGCAATGCACTACAAAATGTAAATGTTTCATGATATTTGTTATATTATATCATATTATATATTATCTATATATATAAAACACAGTGTGTGTGTGTGTGTGTGTGTGTGTGTGTGTGTGTGTGTGTGTGTGTGTGTGTGTGTGTGTGTGTGTGTGTGTGTGTGTGTGTGTGTGTGTGTGATGTTACCGATCGACTCTGAAACGGAGAGAGCTCACGTGCTTGATATTTGGCATAGACATGGCCATTGAGCCTGGGACGAACATGGTCGAGACCATATTTGACGAGATCCATATTTTTAATTCATATTTACCTCAGCGCATTTCAGCGAAGTACCGGACTACCGGCTAATCTCAGCCAGTGCGAGCAGCTCGCTGATTCGCTCAGAGCGATCACGTGATGTTCCATCCCGTCACACGTCACACGTTTGCACGTAATTCAGGGCGAAAAGCCATTGCGTTTTTTTTACCTTTATGCGATCGTGTTTTGTTTTATTCATATTTACCTCAGCGCATTTCAGCGAAGTACCCGCTAATCTCAGCCAGTGCGAGCAGCTCGCTGATTCGCTCAGAGCGATCACGTGATGTTCCATCCCATCACACGTCACACGTTTGCACGTAATTCAGGGCGAAAAGCCATTGCGTTTTTTCACCTTCATGCGATCGTGTTTTGTGTCGATTTTGTGCGATATGAATTAAATTTTAATTCATATTTCATGTTTACGAATTCGAATACGAAGGATTTCCCCTTTCCCCTTTCGATTTCGAATGCGAATCGAATACGAGCTTGAGTCGAGAGGGCGAATGTACGGGTTGGGAATGTACGGGTCTCCCTTCCCCCGCCCGGCAACGCCGGTACTGGAGGGCGTGGGTCACAGGATCGGTGAGTCTACAAAATCCACTTTGTGCTCTTGCGAAGATGCAGGACGATGTCGCGATTGTTGTGCTGCTCTCCGCCCATGAGAACTGCAACGTCATTGTTGACTGGCCCTCCCCTTCCCTCCCCTTCCCCCTCCCCCGTCCGTCCTCCCCCTCCCTTCCCCCTCCATCCTCCCCCTCCCTCCCCCCCTCCACCCTACCCCTTCTCCCCTCCCCCTCCCTCTCCCCTCCCCTCCCCCTCCCCCTCCCCTTTCCCCCTCCCCCTCCCCCTCCCCCTCCCCCTCCCCCTCCCCCCTCCCCCTCCCCCTCCCCCTCCCCCCTCCCCCTCCCACTTCCCCCTCCCCCTCCCCCCTCCCCCCTCCCCCCCCTCCCCTCCACCCTCTCCCCTCCCACCCCTCACCCTCCCATCCCTCACCCTCCCCTCCCCCCTCCCCTCTCACCCTCCCCTCCCCAACCCCCCTCCCCCCTCCCCCCTCCACCTCCCCCTCCCCCTCCCCCTTCCCCCTCCCCCTCCCATCCCTCCCACCCCCCTCCCCTCCCATCCCTCACCCTCCCCCTCCCCATCCCCCCTCTTCTCCCCTCTCCCCCTCCCCCTCTTCTCCACCTCTCCCCCTCCCCCTCTTCTCTTCTCCCCCCCCTCTTCTCCCCTCCCCCCGTTCCCCTCCCCTCCCCTCCCCGCCCGGCAATGCCGGGTACTTCTGCTAGTATAATATATTATATCAATATTTGTTACTAGCGGGGTCACCCGTGGGAATCCCACGGGCATGGATGTGTGTGACATTTCGACATATTGAGTTATATGCTGCACATTCATTTTTACAAAATGGTTACTGGCAAGTCATCAGATCCAGAAATGGTGTGAATTTAGTTATTTCACATAATATGTGACCCCTCACTCCTCTCCACCTGACACTCTCCTGTCTCCACCTGACACTCTCCTGTCTCCACCTGACACTCTCCTCTCTCCACCTAGCACTCCTCTCCTCTCCAAACCCTCACATCCCTCTCCTTTCCAATCCCTCACCTCTCCAATCCCTCACACTCCTCTCCTCTGCAATCCTTCACACGCCTCTCCAATCGCGCCTCACACTCCTCTCCAATCGCGCCTCACACTCCTCTCCAATCGCGCCTCACACTCCTCTCCAATCGTGCCTCACACTCCTCTCCAATCGTGCCTCACACTCCCCTCCAATCACTCCTCTCCAATCGTGCCTCACACTCCTCTCCAATCACGCCTCACACTCCTCTCCAATCGTGCCTCACACTCCTCTCCAATCGCGCCTCACACTCCTCTCCAATCGCGCCTCACTCGCCTCTCCAATCGGCTTTCCCCATCTCGTTTCTCTCCTTTTTCTCCCGTCTCGTTCTTTTTCTTGCTCCAAATCGGCCCGTCGGAATCGGAAATCGGCCCGTCTCGCCCGTCGGCCCGTCGGAATCGGAAATCGGCCCGTCTTGCTTTTGTGCTTGTGCGTAAATAAATTGTGTTCATGACACCATTTCTGGTGTTGGGCTAGCGGCTAGGGTGCCGGCTTAGGATCCTGGGTTCGAATCTCGGTCGATCGCCGAATTAATGCCAGGGGGGTTGACTCAGCCTGTCATCCTTCCGAGGTCGGCTAATTGAGTACCAGTTCACTGGTAATTCCCTGTTTGTCGTTGAAGGCGGCAAAAAGGGTTGGCGTCAGGAAGGGCATCCGGCCGTAAAACATTGCTTCAAAAAGGGGACAAAAAAACAACAACTACCACGGTCCCCGAAAAGGCCAACCCCCGCTTTGCGGGGAAAAATGGCCTCTAAACGGTGGTTTTTACACCATTTCTGGATCTGATGACTTGCCAGTAACCATTTTGTAAAAATGAATGTGCAGCATCTAACTCAATATGTCGAAATGTCACACACATCCATGCCCGTGGGATTCCCACGGGTGACCCCGCAAGTTTGCATTGACGTTCGTCGATGGACTCGTTCGCCCGTCTCATTCGTTTTCTTGCTGCATCCTGTTCAAGTCTGCGTTCTTCATCGATCGTCTCATTCATTTTGGAAATAGAAGTTTCCACGCAGCGCATGAATTGTCACGATCCTCAAGAGGAATTTGTCTCGTAATCATCAAATTTCCCCGTGTCGTGTCGTGCCGTGTCGTGTCTTGAGGCCTTGTACAGTGTGCACTGTACAACCTTGAGGCTTTGTTTTTCTCTCAGCGGTCCGTCTTTTGTGATCCAATAACTTTCGTTCTCTGTATTCCCAGTCTTTTCACCCATAGCCTACTTCCTTGTGTAAATCTCAACTCAAAAAAAAAAATAAAAAATTCCCTTCTCTGTTCTCATTCGTTTATTCATTCTTATTCGTTCGTTCGTTCTTCGACCACGTGTTTCTCCCCCATTTCCCCAGATAGTTTTCACTCATTAACCTTCAATGTTTACACTTTCCCCTCAAGTTATGTATTCCGTCATATTTTATAACACCTTTTTCTTCTTCTTCTTTAAAAGGCTGCTTTCGACTTGCTCACCAAATCAATTCATCCCAAAAAAAATATCCATCTCCTATAGTGCCTTTTTTCTACATTCCCTAAACTCTCCTGCACTCCATCCTCCATCCAGCGTCCTTAAACGTATTTTTAACTCGAAGGTCACAAGAAACTCATTTTGCAATAAATGTTCGTTTCCCATAAATCGTACACTTTCAAAAATCCAATCTCACCCCTCCCCTCCAAATCTTCCCCATAACCCCTCCCCTCCAAATCTTCCCCATCACCCCTCCCCTCCAAATCTTCCCCATCACCCATCCCTTTCAAATCTCCCCCCTTGCCCCCTCCCTCCTAAACTACCCCCTCACCCCTCCCCGCCAAGACGCCGCCTCGCCCCTCCCCTCCTAGACTCCTGCCTCACCCCTCCCCTCCAAATCTCCCCCATATCCCATCCCTTTCAAATCCCTCCCCTTGCCCCTTCCCTCCCAAACTCCCCCCTCACCCCTCCCCTTCAAATCTCCCCACCCTCATTGCTTCTCAATTTCCCCCCTCTCACTCCCCCTCCTCAAAGCGTCCTCCCCGCTTCTTCCCCCTTCAAACTCTCACCTCCATCTCCCCCAACCTTCTGCCTCGCTCTTCCCCCTCCTCAAATAACACCTCATTGTGGCTCACCCAATCACCATCAAACCTTTTGTCCGCCCCATCCTTCCCTTTCTCCGAGCTATTCTGAAATCTCTGACACACCTTCAACAGCTCTCCCTACCTCTTCCACCTCCTCCACATCTTACCCTGCCCCTCCTCCCCCCTGTTCTGTATCTGATGCTCCCCCTTCCTCTTCATTAACGGTATGGACCTCAAACATCCGGGGCCTTCGTTCAAACTTAACTGATCTCTCCATACAGGTTGCTTCTGTCAAACCAGACGTGATCTGCTTAACAGAAACTTTCCTCCTTTATGATGTCTCTGATTCCATAGTATCTCTCCCGGGCTACTCCCTCCTCCGGTATGATAGACCTGAGCCTCGTCCTGGAGGCGGGGTTGCTATCTTTATCAAAAACTCTCTTCCTCACTCGCCCTGCACTGCACTCTCTCCACCTCACCCCCAGGAATACCTCTGGCTACGGCTTCCCCTTCGCTCCCACCTCTTGTTCATATGTGTGTTGTACCGTCCACCAAACAGTGATGACTCCATCTACATCTCGCTGTCTGATGATATGGACCAACTTCTATCTACTCATCCCAACTCTCTCTTCCTCATATGTGGTGATTTCAACTGTCATCATGCCAGTTGGCTGGGTGTGGGTACCTCTCTCACCAGCCATGGCTCCTCAGCAAAGGACTTCTGCGACTCACTGGGACTGACACAATCTGTCAATTTCCCGACCCGGATCTCAGTCAACGGAACATCTTCTCTTCTGGACTTGGTTATGACTAACTTCCCTGAAAATGTCTGCTGCTCTTCTTCTGCTCCGATCGGATCATCTGATCATGTCCTTGTTAAAGTGGACATCTCTCTGACCATCCTCAGGGAGCCTGCTCAGCGTCGACGAGTCTGGCATTTCACTCAGGCCAACTGGCACGGTCTTCAAGCAGCCATCAATCATCTGGACTGGTCTCCCATCTCTACCACCTCTGACATCAACTCATCCTGGGAATTCTTCCAAAGTAAATTGCTCTCTCTCATGCACAGATTTATCCCATCTCGTCTTCAGTTGTCATACCCTTCCTCCCGTCCATGGTACACGGAATCTTGTGGTGAGGCTGTTGCCCAGAAACAACTTGCCTTCGTCTCCTGGAAAGCAAATCCAACGGAAGGAAATCTCATTTCCTTTCACAAAGCCCGAAACAAGTGTGTGTCCACCCTCAGGAGAGCCAGGAAACAATATCTCTCCGTTCTCAAGACCGAACTCTCTTATCTGTCTCCCTCTTCCAAATCCTGGTGGCGTCTGGTCAAATCCGTTTCTGGTGTTTGTTCCCCCTCCATCCCCTCCCTTACCTCAAACGGCTACACAGCTGACTCCGCACGTGAAAAAGCTGAATGCCTCAACTCTGTGTTTGCCTCTAAATCTTGTGTCCCAAACCCATCCCTCTCTGTACCCACCATACCCAGTCGTACCCTGCTGCTCCTGGACTCCGTGTCCTTTCCTCCTGACAAGGTGGAAAAGCTTCTGTCAACCCTCGACTCTGATTCTGCAACTGGACCCGACGGCATCAGCCCACGGGTCCTAAAATCCTGCTCTGCTGCTCTATCTCACCCTCTCTCTGTTCTCTTCACCCTCTCTTTTGCTCAAGGTCAACTGCCATCTGCTTGGAAATCAGCCAACATCACCGCTTTGCACAAAAAAGGTGCAAAAACAGATCCTAGCAACTACAGACCAATCAGCCTTCTCCCAATTATCAGCAAAGTCATGGAATCCATCATTGCTTCGGATATGAAATCTTTCCTCTTCTCCAATGGCTTGATCTCTGATCATCAATTTGGTTTCAGACCAGGTCACTCTACTCTGGACATGCTGCTTCTGCTGTCTCAACAATGGATGGAGGTCCTCAATGCCAAACAGGAAATTAGAGCTGTCTCCCTCGACATATCACGTGCCTTCGACACGGTCTGGCACCCCGCTCTGCTCACCAAACTCTCCTCCTTTGGTATCCATGGAAATCTCCACGCATGGCTGGCGGACTTCCTCTCTAGTCGTCGTCAACGTGTGGCCCTGAATGGGTTTCTCTCA
>NC_136261.1:24418715-24441215 GCF_964187855.1 Myxine glutinosa
ATATATGTCGGCATCATTGTTGACGTTTTTGTGACGACTGTCATCAAACGAAAAAGTAATATATCTTAACGGAAAAGCAAAAGCGAATTTTTTATATATATCGACACATTGCCGTCGGTGTCATGTGGGGCGGTGTATGATACACCATGACGCGATTTTTAAAAATATATCTCTGCATTTTCCCGCGTGTGTGGAATGTTTGTGGAAAATTAAAGATTTCAAATAAACCTATTTAAAGTGTATGCGCACATAACTAATTTTAAAAAACGAAGAAATATCTCTCGGTAATTTCCTGAAACATATTTTACTTCCGGCTAATAATGTTGAATTAAATAAAAACGAAGAAATATATGTCGGCATCATTGTTGACGTTTTTGTGACGACTGTCATCAAACGAAAAAGTAATATATCTTAACGGAAAAGCAAAAGCGAATTTTTAATATATATCGACACGTTGCCGTCGGTGTCATGTTGGGCGGTGTATGATACACCATGACGCGATTTTTAAAAATATATCTCTGCATTTTCCCGCGTGTGTGGAATGTTCTCAATTATTGCTGACACCGAGTCCAAAACCATCGATAAAAATGAAATCATATGGTGAGTTAGATTGGAGATAAAGGCGTGAGAGAGACTCAATGGCCTTGAAGTTGAAGTTACAGGCGTTTGAGAATTCATTTCGTTCTATAAACGGCAACTTTCATTGGATTTCCTTCCCGTTTTTTTTCAACCGAGTCGAAAACTATGTTAGCGACTGTGAAAAATGAAATGATATATCGAATTTTTAATATGTATCGACACGTTGCCGTCGGTGTCATGTTAGGCGGTGTATGATACACCATGACGCGATTTTAAAAAATATATCTGCATTTTCCCGCGTGTGTGGAATGTTCTAAATTATTGCTGACACCGACTCTAAAACCATCGATAAAAATGAAATCATATGGTGAGTTAGATTGGAGATAAAGGCGTGAGAGAGACTCAATGGCCTTGAAGTTACAGGCATTTGAGAATTCATTTCGTTCTATAAACGGCAACTTTCATCGGATTTTCTTCTCGTTTTTTTTCAACCGAGTCTAAAACTATGTTAGCGACTGTGAAAAATGAAATGATATATCGAATTTAAAATAGATATCGACACATTGCCGTCGGTGTCATGTTGGGCGGTGTATGATACACCATGACGCGATTTTAAAAAATATATCTCTGCATTTTCCCGCGTGTGTGGAATGTTTGTGGAAAATTAAAGATTTCAAATAAACCTATTTAAAGTGTATGCGCACATAACTAATAAAAAAAACGAAGAAATATCTCTCGGTAATTTCCTGAAACATATTTTACTTCCGGCTAATATGTTGAATGAAATAAAAACGAAGAAATATATGTCGGCATCATTGTTGACGTTTTTGTGACGACTATCATCAAACGAAATAGTAATATATCATAACGGAAAAGCAAAAGCGAATTTTTAATATATATCGACACATTGCCGGCGGTGTCATGTTGGGCGGTGTATGATACACCATGACGCGATTTTAAAAAATATATCTCTGCATTTTCCCGCGTGTGTGGATTGTTCTCAATTATTGCTGACACCGAGTCTAAAAGTAAAACCATCGATAAAAATGAAATCATATGGTGAGTTAGATTGGAGATAAAGGCGTGAGAGAGACTCAATGGCCTTGAAGTTACAGGCCTTTGAGAATTCATTTCGTTCTATAAACGGCAACTTTCATCGGATTTTCTTCCCGTTTTTTTTCAACCGAGTCTAAAACTATGTTAGCGACTGTGAAAAATGAAATGATTTATCGAATTTGATTTTAAATAAAACTGGGGGAGAGCAAGACACCACGGGCCTACACACACACACACACACACACACACACACACACACACATATATGCACGCGCGCGCACACGCACACACACACACACACACGTCCCACATGTATATATCCCACATCCCACATGTATATACAATATACATGTTTAAAGTGTACGTGCCCTTCCCCCCTCCCCCGCCGGGCAACGCTGAGTACTTCTGCTAGTAACTAATGAAATAAAAACGAAGAAATATCTCTGGGTAATTTCCTGAAACTCAGTGAAATTCGCTGAAATTCGCTGAAATTCGCTCGGTGTATCGGTGAAATATTTTATTTGGGCGGTGTAGAATTGCTTCGAACGAAATATCTCTCGGTAATTTCCTGAAACATATTTTACTTCCGGCTAATGTTGAATGAAATAAAAACGAAGAAATATATGTCGGCATCATTGTTGACGTTTTTGTGACGACTGTCATCAAACGAAAAAGTAATATATCTTAACGGAAAAGCAAAAGCGAATTTTTTATATATATCGACACATTGCCGTCGGTGTCATGTGGGGCGGTGTATGATACACCATGACGCGATTTTTAAAAATATATCTCTGCATTTTCCCGCGTGTGTGGAATGTTTGTGGAAAATTAAAGATTTCAAATAAACCTATTTAAAGTGTATGCGCACATAACTAATTTTAAAAAACGAAGAAATATCTCTCGGTAATTTCCTGAAACATATTTTACTTCCGGCTAATAATGTTGAATTAAATAAAAACGAAGAAATATATGTCGGCATCATTGTTGACGTTTTTGTGACGACTGTCATCAAACGAAAAAGTAATATATCTTAACGGAAAAGCAAAAGCGAATTTTTAATATATATCGACACGTTGCCGTCGGTGTCATGTTGGGCGGTGTATGATACACCATGACGCGATTTTTAAAAATATATCTCTGCATTTTCCCGCGTGTGTGGAATGTTCTCAATTATTGCTGACACCGAGCCCAAAACCATCGATAAAAATGAAATCATATGGTGAGTTAGATTGGAGATAAAGGCGTGAGAGAGACTCAATGGCCTTGAAGTTGAAGTTACAGGCGTTTGAGAATTCATTTCGTTCTATAAACGGCAACTTTCATTGGATTTCCTTCCCGTTTTTTTTCAACCGAGTCGAAAACTATGTTAGCGACTGTGAAAAATGAAATGATATATCGAATTTTTAATATGTATCGACACGTTGCCGTCGGTGTCATGTTAGGCGGTGTATGATACACCATGACGCGATTTTAAAAAATATATCTGCATTTTCCCGCGTGTGTGGAATGTTCTCAATTATTGCTGACACCGACTCTAAAACCATCGATAAAAATGAAATCATATGGTGAGTTAGATTGGAGATAAAGGCGTGAGAGAGACTCAATGGCCTTGAAGTTACAGGCATTTGAGAATTCATTTCGTTCTATAAACGGCAACTTTCATCGGATTTTCTTCTCGTTTTTTTTCAACCGAGTCTAAAACTATGTTAGCGACTGTGAAAAATGAAATGATATATCGAATTTAAAATAGATATCGACACATTGCCGTCGGTGTCATGTTGGGCGGTGTATGATACACCATGACGCGATTTTAAAAAATATATCTCTGCATTTTCCCGCGTGTGTGGAATGTTTGTGGAAAATTAAAGATTTCAAATAAACCTATTTAAAGTGTATGCGCACATAACTAATAAAAAAAACGAAGAAATATCTCTCGGTAATTTCCTGAAACATATTTTACTTCCGGCTAATATGTTGAATGAAATAAAAACGAAGAAATATATGTCGGCATCATTGTTGACGTTTTTGTGACGACTATCATCAAACGAAATAGTAATATATCATAACGGAAAAGCAAAAGCGAATTTTTAATATATATCGACACATTGCCGGCGGTGTCATGTTGGGCGGTGTATGATACACCATGACGCGATTTTAAAAAATATATCTCTGCATTTTCCCGCGTGTGTGGATTGTTCTCAATTATTGCTGACACCGAGTCTAAAAGTAAAACCATCGATAAAAATGAAATCATATGGTGAGTTAGATTGGAGATAAAGGCGTGAGAGAGACTCAATGGCCTTGAAGTTACAGGCCTTTGAGAATTCATTTCGTTCTATAAACGGCAACTTTCATCGGATTTTCTTCCCGTTTTTTTTCAACCGAGTCTAAAACTATGTTAGCGACTGTGAAAAATGAAATGATTTATCGAATTTGATTTTAAATAAAACTGGGGGAGAGCAAGACACCACGGGCCTACACACACACACACACACACACACACACACATATATGCACGCGCGCGCACACGCACACACACACACACACACGTCCCACATGTATATATCCCACATCCCACATGTATATACAATATACATGTTTAAAGTGTACGTGCCCTTCCCCCCTCCCCCGCCGGGCAACGCTGAGTACTTCTGCTAGTAACTAATGAAATAAAAACGAAGAAATATCTCTGGGTAATTTCCTGAAACTCAGTGAAATTCGCTGAAATTCGCTGAAATTCGCTCGGTGTATCGGTGAAATATTTTATTTGGGCGGTGTAGAATTGCTTCGAACGAAATATCTCTCGGTAATTTCCTGAAACATATTTTACTTCCGGCTAATGTTGAATGAAATAAAAACGAAGAAATATATGTCGGCATCATTGTTGACGTTTTTGTGACGACTGTCATCAAACGAAAAAGTAATATATCTTAACGGAAAAGCAAAAGCGAATTTTTTATATATATCGACACATTGCCGTCGGTGTCATGTGGGGCGGTGTATGATACACCATGACGCGATTTTTAAAAATATATCTCTGCATTTTCCCGCGTGTGTGGAATGTTTGTGGAAAATTAAAGATTTCAAATAAACCTATTTAAAGTGTATGCGCACATAACTAATTTTAAAAAACGAAGAAATATCTCTCGGTAATTTCCTGAAACATATTTTACTTCCGGCTAATAATGTTGAATTAAATAAAAACGAAGAAATATATGTCGGCATCATTGTTGACGTTTTTGTGACGACTGTCATCAAACGAAAAAGTAATATATCTTAACGGAAAAGCAAAAGCGAATTTTTAATATATATCGACACGTTGCCGTCGGTGTCATGTTGGGCGGTGTATGATACACCATGACGCGATTTTTAAAAATATATCTCTGCATTTTCCCGCGTGTGTGGAATGTTCTCAATTATTGCTGACACCGAGCCCAAAACCATCGATAAAAATGAAATCATATGGTGAGTTAGATTGGAGATAAAGGCGTGAGAGAGACTCAATGGCCTTGAAGTTGAAGTTACAGGCGTTTGAGAATTCATTTCGTTCTATAAACGGCAACTTTCATTGGATTTCCTTCCCGTTTTTTTTCAACCGAGTCGAAAACTATGTTAGCGACTGTGAAAAATGAAATGATATATCGAATTTTTAATATGTATCGACACGTTGCCGTCGGTGTCATGTTAGGCGGTGTATGATACACCATGACGCGATTTTAAAAAATATATCTGCATTTTCCCGCGTGTGTGGAATGTTCTCAATTATTGCTGACACCGACTCTAAAACCATCGATAAAAATGAAATCATATGGTGAGTTAGATTGGAGATAAAGGCGTGAGAGAGACTCAATGGCCTTGAAGTTACAGGCATTTGAGAATTCATTTCGTTCTATAAACGGCAACTTTCATCGGATTTTCTTCTCGTTTTTTTTCAACCGAGTCTAAAACTATGTTAGCGACTGTGAAAAATGAAATGATATATCGAATTTAAAATAGATATCGACACATTGCCGTCGGTGTCATGTTGGGCGGTGTATGATACACCATGACGCGATTTTAAAAAATATATCTCTGCATTTTCCCGCGTGTGTGGAATGTTTGTGGAAAATTAAAGATTTCAAATAAACCTATTTAAAGTGTATGCGCACATAACTAATAAAAAAAACGAAGAAATATCTCTCGGTAATTTCCTGAAACATATTTTACTTCCGGCTAATATGTTGAATGAAATAAAAACGAAGAAATATATGTCGGCATCATTGTTGACGTTTTTGTGACGACTATCATCAAACGAAATAGTAATATATCATAACGGAAAAGCAAAAGCGAATTTTTAATATATATCGACACATTGCCGGCGGTGTCATGTTGGGCGGTGTATGATACACCATGACGCGATTTTAAAAAATATATCTCTGCATTTTCCCGCGTGTGTGGATTGTTCTCAATTATTGCTGACACCGAGTCTAAAAGTAAAACCATCGATAAAAATGAAATCATATGGTGAGTTAGATTGGAGATAAAGGCGTGAGAGAGACTCAATGGCCTTGAAGTTACAGGCCTTTGAGAATTCATTTCGTTCTATAAACGGCAACTTTCATCGGATTTTCTTCCCGTTTTTTTTCAACCGAGTCTAAAACTATGTTAGCGACTGTGAAAAATGAAATGATTTATCGAATTTGATTTTAAATAAAACTGGGGGAGAGCAAGACACCACGGGCCTACACACACACACACACACACACACACACACATATATGCACGCGCGCGCACACGCACACACACACACACACACGTCCCACATGTATATATCCCACATCCCACATGTATATACAATATACATGTTTAAAGTGTACGTGCCCTTCCCCCCTCCCCCGCCGGGCAACGCTGAGTACTTCTGCTAGTAACTAATGAAATAAAAACGAAGAAATATCTCTGGGTAATTTCCTGAAACTCAGTGAAATTCGCTGAAATTCGCTGAAATTCGCTCGGTGTATCGGTGAAATATTTTATTTGGGCGGTGTAGAATTGCTTCGAACGAAATATCTCTCGGTAATTTCCTGAAACATATTTTACTTCCGGCTAATGTTGAATGAAATAAAAACGAAGAAATATATGTCGGCATCATTGTTGACGTTTTTGTGACGACTGTCATCAAACGAAAAAGTAATATATCTTAACGGAAAAGCAAAAGCGAATTTTTTATATATATCGACACATTGCCGTCGGTGTCATGTGGGGCGGTGTATGATACACCATGACGCGATTTTTAAAAATATATCTCTGCATTTTCCCGCGTGTGTGGAATGTTTGTGGAAAATTAAAGATTTCAAATAAACCTATTTAAAGTGTATGCGCACATAACTAATTTTAAAAAACGAAGAAATATCTCTCGGTAATTTCCTGAAACATATTTTACTTCCGGCTAATAATGTTGAATTAAATAAAAACGAAGAAATATATGTCGGCATCATTGTTGACGTTTTTGTGACGACTGTCATCAAACGAAAAAGTAATATATCTTAACGGAAAAGCAAAAGCGAATTTTTAATATATATCGACACGTTGCCGTCGGTGTCATGTTGGGCGGTGTATGATACACCATGACGCGATTTTTAAAAATATATCTCTGCATTTTCCCGCGTGTGTGGAATGTTCTCAATTATTGCTGACACCGAGCCCAAAACCATCGATAAAAATGAAATCATATGGTGAGTTAGATTGGAGATAAAGGCGTGAGAGAGACTCAATGGCCTTGAAGTTGAAGTTACAGGCGTTTGAGAATTCATTTCGTTCTATAAACGGCAACTTTCATTGGATTTCCTTCCCGTTTTTTTTCAACCGAGTCGAAAACTATGTTAGCGACTGTGAAAAATGAAATGATATATCGAATTTTTAATATGTATCGACACGTTGCCGTCGGTGTCATGTTAGGCGGTGTATGATACACCATGACGCGATTTTAAAAAATATATCTGCATTTTCCCGCGTGTGTGGAATGTTCTCAATTATTGCTGACACCGACTCTAAAACCATCGATAAAAATGAAATCATATGGTGAGTTAGATTGGAGATAAAGGCGTGAGAGAGACTCAATGGCCTTGAAGTTACAGGCATTTGAGAATTCATTTCGTTCTATAAACGGCAACTTTCATCGGATTTTCTTCTCGTTTTTTTTCAACCGAGTCTAAAACTATGTTAGCGACTGTGAAAAATGAAATGATATATCGAATTTAAAATAGATATCGACACATTGCCGTCGGTGTCATGTTGGGCGGTGTATGATACACCATGACGCGATTTTAAAAAATATATCTCTGCATTTTCCCGCGTGTGTGGAATGTTTGTGGAAAATTAAAGATTTCAAATAAACCTATTTAAAGTGTATGCGCACATAACTAATAAAAAAAACGAAGAAATATCTCTCGGTAATTTCCTGAAACATATTTTACTTCCGGCTAATATGTTGAATGAAATAAAAACGAAGAAATATATGTCGGCATCATTGTTGACGTTTTTGTGACGACTATCATCAAACGAAATAGTAATATATCATAACGGAAAAGCAAAAGCGAATTTTTAATATATATCGACACATTGCCGGCGGTGTCATGTTGGGCGGTGTATGATACACCATGACGCGATTTTAAAAAATATATCTCTGCATTTTCCCGCGTGTGTGGATTGTTCTCAATTATTGCTGACACCGAGTCTAAAAGTAAAACCATCGATAAAAATGAAATCATATGGTGAGTTAGATTGGAGATAAAGGCGTGAGAGAGACTCAATGGCCTTGAAGTTACAGGCCTTTGAGAATTCATTTCGTTCTATAAACGGCAACTTTCATCGGATTTTCTTCCCGTTTTTTTTCAACCGAGTCTAAAACTATGTTAGCGACTGTGAAAAATGAAATGATTTATCGAATTTGATTTTAAATAAAACTGGGGGAGAGCAAGACACCACGGGCCTACACACACACACACACACACACACACACACATATATGCACGCGCGCGCACACGCACACACACACACACACACGTCCCACATGTATATATCCCACATCCCACATGTATATACAATATACATGTTTAAAGTGTACGTGCCCTTCCCCCCTCCCCCGCCGGGCAACGCTGAGTACTTCTGCTAGTAACTAATGAAATAAAAACGAAGAAATATCTCTGGGTAATTTCCTGAAACTCAGTGAAATTCGCTGAAATTCGCTGAAATTCGCTCGGTGTATCGGTGAAATATTTTATTTGGGCGGTGTAGAATTGCTTCGAACGAAATATCTCTCGGTAATTTCCTGAAACATATTTTACTTCCGGCTAATGTTGAATGAAATAAAAACGAAGAAATATATGTCGGCATCATTGTTGACGTTTTTGTGACGACTGTCATCAAACGAAAAAGTAATATATCTTAACGGAAAAGCAAAAGCGAATTTTTTATATATATCGACACATTGCCGTCGGTGTCATGTGGGGCGGTGTATGATACACCATGACGCGATTTTTAAAAATATATCTCTGCATTTTCCCGCGTGTGTGGAATGTTTGTGGAAAATTAAAGATTTCAAATAAACCTATTTAAAGTGTATGCGCACATAACTAATTTTAAAAAACGAAGAAATATCTCTCGGTAATTTCCTGAAACATATTTTACTTCCGGCTAATAATGTTGAATTAAATAAAAACGAAGAAATATATGTCGGCATCATTGTTGACGTTTTTGTGACGACTGTCATCAAACGAAAAAGTAATATATCTTAACGGAAAAGCAAAAGCGAATTTTTAATATATATCGACACGTTGCCGTCGGTGTCATGTTGGGCGGTGTATGATACACCATGACGCGATTTTTAAAAATATATCTCTGCATTTTCCCGCGTGTGTGGAATGTTCTCAATTATTGCTGACACCGAGCCCAAAACCATCGATAAAAATGAAATCATATGGTGAGTTAGATTGGAGATAAAGGCGTGAGAGAGACTCAATGGCCTTGAAGTTGAAGTTACAGGCGTTTGAGAATTCATTTCGTTCTATAAACGGCAACTTTCATTGGATTTCCTTCCCGTTTTTTTTCAACCGAGTCGAAAACTATGTTAGCGACTGTGAAAAATGAAATGATATATCGAATTTTTAATATGTATCGACACGTTGCCGTCGGTGTCATGTTAGGCGGTGTATGATACACCATGACGCGATTTTAAAAAATATATCTGCATTTTCCCGCGTGTGTGGAATGTTCTCAATTATTGCTGACACCGACTCTAAAACCATCGATAAAAATGAAATCATATGGTGAGTTAGATTGGAGATAAAGGCGTGAGAGAGACTCAATGGCCTTGAAGTTACAGGCATTTGAGAATTCATTTCGTTCTATAAACGGCAACTTTCATCGGATTTTCTTCTCGTTTTTTTTCAACCGAGTCTAAAACTATGTTAGCGACTGTGAAAAATGAAATGATATATCGAATTTAAAATAGATATCGACACATTGCCGTCGGTGTCATGTTGGGCGGTGTATGATACACCATGACGCGATTTTAAAAAATATATCTCTGCATTTTCCCGCGTGTGTGGAATGTTTGTGGAAAATTAAAGATTTCAAATAAACCTATTTAAAGTGTATGCGCACATAACTAATAAAAAAAACGAAGAAATATCTCTCGGTAATTTCCTGAAACATATTTTACTTCCGGCTAATATGTTGAATGAAATAAAAACGAAGAAATATATGTCGGCATCATTGTTGACGTTTTTGTGACGACTATCATCAAACGAAATAGTAATATATCATAACGGAAAAGCAAAAGCGAATTTTTAATATATATCGACACATTGCCGGCGGTGTCATGTTGGGCGGTGTATGATACACCATGACGCGATTTTAAAAAATATATCTCTGCATTTTCCCGCGTGTGTGGATTGTTCTCAATTATTGCTGACACCGAGTCTAAAAGTAAAACCATCGATAAAAATGAAATCATATGGTGAGTTAGATTGGAGATAAAGGCGTGAGAGAGACTCAATGGCCTTGAAGTTACAGGCCTTTGAGAATTCATTTCGTTCTATAAACGGCAACTTTCATCGGATTTTCTTCCCGTTTTTTTTCAACCGAGTCTAAAACTATGTTAGCGACTGTGAAAAATGAAATGATTTATCGAATTTGATTTTAAATAAAACTGGGGGAGAGCAAGACACCACGGGCCTACAAAACAGGACTCAAAGCTATGCGAGTTAATAAAATGGTGGATATTTGTTTATAGCCACTCCCAGAATGGGTGGAGCTATGGGTGGAGCTACTCTGCAAACCGAGTAAGCCACACCCCGGACAGACACCCAACAGATAGACAGACAGACAGACAGACAGAATCATCTACGGCTATTATAATATAGATATACGAGGTCGTGCTTGTTTATACATTATTTGTTATTTATAAAGTACATTTTTGTTATTTAAAAGCACCTAACAAAAAAAATTGGTGTTTTTTTTTTGAGGCTGGAACGGATTAATAGCATTTCAATGCATTTGAATGGGAAAATTTGCTTTGACTTACGAGCGATTTGGCTTACGAGCTCCGTCACGGAACGGATTAAACTCGTAAGCCGAGGTACCACTGTATATATATATATATATATATATATATATATATATGTATATATATATATATATATATATATATATATATATATATATATATATATATATATATATATACATATATATATATATATATATATACAGTCACGTGAAAAAGTAAGTACACCCCATGTAAAGTTTTGACTTTTTCAGCATATTTCAACATACAGCTTTTTTTTTTTTTTTTTTTTTTTTTTTTTTTGTATACTGAATCGAGGCTCGTGAAAGAGCTAACATTTTTTTCACAAACAAATCAAGCAGACAAACAAAATATACAAAAAGAGGGAGCGGAAGACAAGATGGGGAGAGAAGGGGAAGCACACAACCACAACATTTGAGAGCAGGGAGAAGTGTGGGAGGGAGAGGGCTTGGGGGCAGGAGGCGTGGGAAGGGGAGGGGGGGGGGGGGAGAGGTATAAAACACAAGGGGACCGAAATTAGCGGGGGTAGAAAAGATCAAGGTTTTGGATAGGGGAGGATAAGAGATGGTGGTGAACAGCTGTTTTAAAGACCTGGAGGGTGGAGTGGGATTGAAGAGAGTGAGGGAGTTTGTTCCAGAGGCGGGAGAAAAGAGGAATGAAGGAGTGAAGGTGAGCTGAAAGTCTTGATTTTGGCAGTTTAACCATAAGAGGGTTGCAGGCAGATCTTGTGCGACCTGTAGGAATATTTGGGGGACAGAGCCCAGAGAGGCCTGGGGGGGGGGCAAGGCCAGAGAGGAGTCGGTAGAAGACGGAAAGACCACCAACCTGCCTGCGGTGAGTGAGTGAAAGGCCCTTGGAGTTAGCTTCATCGCGGGAGATTCCAATGATTCTGAATGCTTTGGTTTCAACAGCGTGAAGACGGGCTAGGTGTGAGGCAGGAGCACCAGACCAGAGGGGAGAGCAGTATTCCATAGAGCTGCGGATGAAAGCCTTGTATGTGGTGAGGAGCTCAGGTGTGCCAAGGAAGGACTTCGCACGACGGAGGATGCCCAGTCGGCGACTGGCTTTGGAGGCCAGATTTGAAATGTGGTTTTCCCAGGAAAGATCATGGCAAATAGTAAGCCCCAAAAGCTTGAGTGACAGAACTTCTTGGAGAGGATTATTCAGAAAGTGGATGGGAGGGTTTTCCAGTATGTCTTTTCGGAGAGACATCGTAAGAGTGTGAGATTTATCAGGATTGAAAGACATGTTCCATTTGTTTGCCCAGTCTGTGCTTTTGTCCAGGTCTGCAGAGAGTGAGGAGGCTGCAGACTGCCGATCTGAGGGATGAGAAATGGAGCGACAGAGAGTAGAGTCGTCAGCAAAGAGATAGAGAGGATTTTCAAGAGAGTCAGAGAGATCATTGATGAAGACCAGAAAAAGCACGGGGCCCAGAACACTACCTTGGGGAACTCCAGCCTGAACAGGAAGAGGAGATGAGAGAAACCCATTCAGGGCCACACGTTGACTACGACCAGAGAGGAAGTCCGCCAGCCATGCATGGTGATTTCCATGGATACCAAAGGAGGAGAGTTTGGTGAGTAGAGCAGGGTGCCAGACCGTATCGAAGGCACGTGAAATGTCAAGAGAGACGGCTCTAATTTCCTGTTTGGCGTTGAGGACCTCCATCCATTGTTGAGAAAGCAGAAGCAGCATGTCCAGAGTAGAGTGACCAGGTCTGAAACCAAATTGATGATCAGAGATCAAGCCATTGGAGAAGAGGAAAGATTTCATATCTGAAGCAATGATGGATTCCTTGACTTTGCTGATAATTGGGAAAAGGCTGATTGGTCTGTACTTGCTGGGATCTGTTTTTGCACCTTTTTTGTGCAAAGCGGTGATGTTGGCTGATTTCCAAGCAGATGGCAGATGACCTTGAGCAAAAGAGGGTGAAGAGAACAGAAAGAGGGAGTGAAGGAGCGGAAGCACATGATCTTTATTTTTGATCTTTATTTCAATAATATTGATAGATAAAGGTGATATAATACAACAAACATCATGAAACATTTACATTTTGTCGTCCATTGTATAATTTAAATAAACATAAATGCAAATTTCGCATGTGGAAAAAGTAAGTACACCCCTACATTTATCACTACTTCAAATACCTAAAATTAGAATCAGGTGCACCAGCTCAGGTGCAAATGATTAGAACATCGTTAGAGAGGATCTTGGAGGAACCTGTCTTATTTAAACCTCAGACATTTAGTTTGGTTTGCTCTTTGTTGTTGAAGTGTGCGGCGTCACCATGCCTAGATCAAAAGAGCTCTCTGAGGCCTTCAGAAAGAGGGTTTTAGATGCCTACGAGTCCGGGAAGGGATTTAGAAAAATCACCAAACAATTTGAAATCAATCATTCGACAGTCAGGAAGATCATCTACAAGTGGAGAAGATTCCAAACAACTGCCAATTTGGTCAGGCCAGGCCGCCCCAGCAAGTTCAGCCCGAGAGCAGACCGCAAGATGCTGAAAGAAGTCTCGAAGAACCCCAGAATGTCATCACGGGACCTACAGGTCGCTCTTGCCGCTGTTGATGTCAAAGTGCACGAGTCTACCATTAGAAAGAGGCTGCACAAATTTGATCTACATGGGAGGTGTGCCAGGAGGAAACCTTTGCTGTCCAGAAAGAACATCAGGGCAAGACTAAAGTTTGCCAATGAACACCGAGGCAAAGACCAGCACTTCTGGAACAATGTGCTCTGGACAGTTGAGTCAAAGGTAGAGCTATTTGGCCACAGTACCAGAAGACATGTTTGGTGAAAACCAAAGACAGCATTTGACCACAAGAACCTGATACCAACTGTAAAGCATGGTGGTGGAAATATTATGGTTTGGGGCAGCTTTGCTGCATCAGGGCCTGGGCAGCTCACCATCATAGAATCCACTATGAATTATTAATTGTACCAGAGGATGCTTGAGGATAATGTGAGGCCATCTGTCGGAAAGTTGAAGCTCAACCGGAGGTGGACGTTGCAACATGACAACGACCCTAAACTTACCAGTAAATCTACCTAGGAATGGCTGAAAAGAAAGAAATGGAGGGTTCTGGAATGGCCAAAGCAAAGCCCGGATCTAAATCCCATTGAGATGTTGTGGGGGGATTTGAAACGAGCTGTGCGTGCAAGAAACCCTCAAACATCGCACAGCTAAAATAATTCTGCATGGAGGAGTGGGCAAAAATTTCTCCCAGTCGATGTCAGAGACTGGTAGACAGTTATAAGAAACGCCTTCTTGAGGTTGTTTCTGCCAAAGGGGGCAATAACATCGATTAGAGCCAAGGGAGTACTTACTTTCTCCACATGCGAAATTTGCATTTATGTTTATTTAAATTATGCAATGCACTACAAAATGTAAATGTTTCATGATATTTGTTATATTATATCATATTATATATTATCTATATATATAAAACACAGTGTGTGTGTGTGTGTGTGTGTGTGTGTGTGTGTGTGTGTGTGTGTGTGTGTGTGTGTGTGTGTGTGTGTGTGTGTGTGTGTGTGTGATGTTACCGATCGACTCTGAAACGGAGAGAGCTCACGTGCTTGATATTTGGCATAGACATGGCCATTGAGCCTGGGACGAACATGGTCGAGACCATATTTGACGAGATCCATATTTTTAATTCATATTTACCTCAGCGCATTTCAGCGAAGTACCGGACTACCGGCTAATCTCAGCCAGTGCGAGCAGCTCGCTGATTCGCTCAGAGCGATCACGTGATGTTCCATCCCGTCACACGTCACACGTTTGCACGTAATTCAGGGCGAAAAGCCATTGCGTTTTTTTTTACCTTTATGCGATCGTGTTTTGTTTTATTCATATTTACCTCAGCGCATTTCAGCGAAGTACCCGCTAATCTCAGCCAGTGCGAGCAGCTCGCTGATTCGCTCAGAGCGATCACGTGATGTTCCATCCCATCACACGTCACACGTTTGCACGTAATTCAGGGCGAAAAGCCATTGCGTTTTTTCACCTTCATGCGATCGTGTTTTGTGTCGATTTTGTGCGATATGAATTAAATTTTAATTCATATTTCATGTTTACGAATTCGAATACGAAGGATTTCCCCTTTCCCCTTTCGATTTCGAATGCGAATCGAATACGAGCTTGAGTCGAGAGGGCGAATGTACGGGTTGGGAATGTACGGGTCTCCCTTCCCCCGCCCGGCAACGCCGGTACTGGAGGGCGTGGGTCACAGGATCGGTGAGTCTACAAAATCCACTTTGTGCTCTTGCGAAGATGCAGGACGATGTCGCGATTGTTGTGCTGCTCTCCGCCCATGAGAACTGCAACGTCATTGTTGACTGGCCCTCCCCTTCCCTCCCCCTTCCCCCTCCCCCGTCCGTCCTCCCCCCTCCCTTCCCCCTCCATCCTCCCCCTCCCTCCCCCCTCCACCCTACCCCTTCTCCCCTCCCCCTCCCTCTCCCCCTCCCCTCCCCCTCCCCCTCCCCTTTCCCCCTCCCCCCCCCCTCCCCCTCCCCCTCCCCCTCCCCCCTCCCCCTCCCCCTCCCCCTCCCCCCTCCCCCTCCCACTTCCCCCTCCCCCTCCCCCCTCCCCCCTCCCCCCCCTCCCCTCCACCCTCTCCCCTCCCACCCCTCACCCTCCCATCCCTCACCCTCCCCCTCCCCCCTCCCCTCTCACCCTCCCCTCCCCAACCCCCCTCCCCCCTCCCCCCTCCACCTCCCCCTCCCCTCCCCCTTCCCCCTCCCCCTCCCATCCCTCCACCCCCCTCCCCTCCCATCCCTCACCCTCCCCCTCCCCATCCCCCCTCTTCTCCCCTCTCCCCTCCCCCTCTTCTCCACCTCTCCCCTCCCCCTCTTCTCTTCTCCCCCCCCTCTTCTCCCCTCCCCCCCGTTCCCCTCCCCTCCCCTCCCCCGCCCGGCAATGCCGGGTACTTCTGCTAGTATAATATATTATATCAATATTTGTTACTAGCGGGGTCACCCGTGGGAATCCCACGGGCATGGATGTGTGTGACATTTCGACATATTGAGTTATATGCTGCACATTCATTTTTACAAAATGGTTACTGGCAAGTCATCAGATCCAGAAATGGTGTGAATTTAGTTATTTCACATAATATGTGACCCCTCACTCCTCTCCACCTGACACTCTCCTGTCTCCACCTGACACTCTCCTGTCTCCACCTGACACTCTCCTCTCTCCACCTAGCACTCCTCTCCTCTCCAAACCCTCACATCCCTCTCCTTTCCAATCCCTCACCTCTCCAATCCCTCACACTCCTCTCCTCTGCAATCCTTCACACGCCTCTCCAATCGCGCCTCACACTCCTCTCCAATCGCGCCTCACACTCCTCTCCAATCGCGCCTCACACTCCTCTCCAATCGTGCCTCACACTCCTCTCCAATCGTGCCTCACACTCCCCTCCAATCACTCCTCTCCAATCGTGCCTCACACTCCTCTCCAATCACGCCTCACACTCCTCTCCAATCGTGCCTCACACTCCTCTCCAATCGCGCCTCACACTCCTCTCCAATCGCGCCTCACTCGCCTCTCCAATCGGCTTTCCCCATCTCGTTTCTCTCCTTTTTCTCCCGTCTCGTTCTTTTTCTTGCTCCAAATCGGCCCGTCGGAATCGGAAATCGGCCCGTCTCGCCCGTCGGCCCGTCGGAATCGGAAATCGGCCCGTCTTGCTTTTGTGCTTGTGCGTAAATAAATTGTGTTCATGACACCATTTCTGGTGTTGGGCTAGCGGCTAGGGTGCCGGCTTAGGATCCTGGGTTCGAATCTCGGTCGATCGCCGAATTAATGCCAGGGGGGTTGACTCAGCCTGTCATCCTTCCGAGGTCGGCTAATTGAGTACCAGTTCACTGGTAATTCCCTGTTTGTCGTTGAAGGCGGCAAAAAGGGTTGGCGTCAGGAAGGGCATCCGGCCGTAAAACATTGCTTCAAAAAGGGGACAAAAAAACAACAACTACCACGGTCCCCGAAAAGGCCAACCCCCGCTTTGCGGGGAAAAATGGCCTCTAAACGGTGGTTTTTACACCATTTCTGGATCTGATGACTTGCCAGTAACCATTTTGTAAAAATGAATGTGCAGCATCTAACTCAATATGTCGAAATGTCACACACATCCATGCCCGTGGGATTCCCACGGGTGACCCCGCAAGTTTGCATTGACGTTCGTCGATGGACTCGTTCGCCCGTCTCATTCGTTTTCTTGCTGCATCCTGTTCAAGTCTGCGTTCTTCATCGATCGTCTCATTCATTTTGGAAATAGAAGTTTCCACGCAGCGCATGAATTGTCACGATCCTCAAGAGGAATTTGTCTCGTAATCATCAAATTTCCCCGTGTCGTGTCGTGCCGTGTCGTGTCTTGAGGCCTTGTACAGTGTGCACTGTACAACCTTGAGGCTTTGTTTTTCTCTCAGCGGTCCGTCTTTTGTGATCCAATAACTTTCGTTCTCTGTATTCCCAGTCTTTTCACCCATAGCCTACTTCCTTGTGTAAATCTCAACTCAAAAAAAAAAATAAAAAATTCCCTTCTCTGTTCTCATTCGTTTATTCATTCTTATTCGTTCGTTCGTTCTTCGACCACGTGTTTCTCCCCCATTTCCCCAGATAGTTTTCACTCATTAACCTTCAATGTTTACACTTTCCCCTCAAGTTATGTATTCCGTCATATTTTATAACACCTTTTTCTTCTTCTTCTTTAAAAGGCTGCTTTCGACTTGCTCACCAAATCAATTCATCCCAAAAAAAATATCCATCTCCTATAGTGCCTTTTTTCTACATTCCCTAAACTCTCCTGCACTCCATCCTCCATCCAGCGTCCTTAAACGTATTTTTAACTCGAAGGTCACAAGAAACTCATTTTGCAATAAATGTTCGTTTCCCATAAATCGTACACTTTCAAAAATCCAATCTCACCCCTCCCCTCCAAATCTTCCCCATAACCCCTCCCCTCCAAATCTTCCCCATCACCCCTCCCCTCCAAATCTTCCCCATCACCCATCCCTTTCAAATCTCCCCCCTTGCCCCCTCCCTCCTAAACTACCCCCTCACCCCTCCCCGCCAAGACGCCGCCTCGCCCCTCCCCTCCTAGACTCCTGCCTCACCCCTCCCCTCCAAATCTCCCCCATATCCCATCCCTTTCAAATCCCTCCCCTTGCCCCTTCCCTCCCAAACTCCCCCCTCACCCCTCCCCTT
The DNA here is from genome assembly GCF_964187855.1 of Myxine glutinosa. Taxonomy (NCBI): domain Eukaryota; kingdom Metazoa; phylum Chordata; class Myxini; order Myxiniformes; family Myxinidae; genus Myxine; species Myxine glutinosa. The sequence goes on from NC_136261.1 coordinate 24,437,123, forward strand.
CAAATCTCCCCACCCTCATTGCTTCTCAATTTCCCCCCTCTCACTCCCCCTCCTCAAAGCGTCCTCCCCGCTTCTTCCCCCTTCAAACTCTCACCTCCATCTCCCCCAACCTTCTGCCTCGCTCTTCCCCCTCCTCAAATAACACCTCATTGTGGCTCACCCAATCACCATCAAACCTTTTGTCCGCCCCATCCTTCCCTTTCTCCGAGCTATTCTGAAATCTCTGACACACCTTCAACAGCTCTCCCTACCTCTTCCACCTCCTCCACATCTTACCCTGCCCCTCCTCCCCCCTGTTCTGTATCTGATGCTCCCCCTTCCTCTTCATTAACGGTATGGACCTCAAACATCCGGGGCCTTCGTTCAAACTTAACTGATCTCTCCATACAGGTTGCTTCTGTCAAACCAGACGTGATCTGCTTAACAGAAACTTTCCTCCTTTATGATGTCTCTGATTCCATAGTATCTCTCCCGGGCTACTCCCTCCTCCGGTATTATAGACCTGAGCCTCGTCCTGGAGGCGGGGTTGCTATCTTTATCAAAAACTCTCTTCCTCACTCGCCCTGCACTGCACTCTCTCCACCTCACCCCCAGGAATACCTCTGGCTACGGCTTCCCCTTCGCTCCCACCTCTTGTTCATATGTGTGTTGTACCGTCCACCAAACAGTGATGACTCCATCTACATCTCGCTGTCTGATGATATGGACCAACTTCTATCTACTCATCCCAACTCTCTCTTCCTCATATGTGGTGATTTCAACTGTCATCATGCCAGTTGGCTGGGTGTGGGTACCTCTCTCACCAGCCATGGCTCCTCAGCAAAGGACTTCTGCGACTCACTGGGACTGACACAATCTGTCAATTTCCCGACCCGGATCTCAGTCAACGGAACATCTTCTCTTCTGGACTTGGTTATGACTAACTTCCCTGAAAATGTCTGCTGCTCTTCTTCTGCTCCGATCGGATCATCTGATCATGTCCTTGTTAAAGTGGACATCTCTCTGACCATCCTCAGGGAGCCTGCTCAGCGTCGACGAGTCTGGCATTTCACTCAGGCCAACTGGCACGGTCTTCAAGCAGCCATCAATCATCTGGACTGGTCTCCCATCTCTACCACCTCTGACATCAACTCATCCTGGGAATTCTTCCAAAGTAAATTGCTCTCTCTCATGCACAGATTTATCCCATCTCGTCTTCAGTTGTCATACCCTTCCTCCCGTCCATGGTACACGGAATCTTGTGGTGAGGCTGTTGCCCAGAAACAACTTGCCTTCGTCTCCTGGAAAGCAAATCCAACGGAAGGAAATCTCATTTCCTTTCACAAAGCCCGAAACAAGTGTGTGTCCACCCTCAGGAGAGCCAGGAAACAATATCTCTCCGTTCTCAAGACCGAACTCTCTTATCTGTCTCCCTCTTCCAAATCCTGGTGGCGTCTGGTCAAATCCGTTTCTGGTGTTTGTTCCCCCTCCATCCCCTCCCTTACCTCAAACGGCTACACAGCTGACTCCGCACGTGAAAAAGCTGAATGCCTCAACTCTGTGTTTGCCTCTAAATCTTGTGTCCCAAACCCATCCCTCTCTGTACCCACCATACCCAGTCGTACCCTGCTGCTCCTGGACTCCGTGTCCTTTCCTCCTGACAAGGTGGAAAAGCTTCTGTCAACCCTCGACTCTGATTCTGCAACTGGACCCGACGGCATCAGCCCACGGGTCCTAAAATCCTGCTCTGCTGCTCTATCTCACCCTCTCTCTGTTCTCTTCACCCTCTCTTTTGCTCAAGGTCAACTGCCATCTGCTTGGAAATCAGCCAACATCACCGCTTTGCACAAAAAAGGTGCAAAAACAGATCCTAGCAACTACAGACCAATCAGCCTTCTCCCAATTATCAGCAAAGTCATGGAATCCATCATTGCTTCGGATATGAAATCTTTCCTCTTCTCCAATGGCTTGATCTCTGATCATCAATTTGGTTTCAGACCAGGTCACTCTACTCTGGACATGCTGCTTCTGCTGTCTCAACAATGGATGGAGGTCCTCAATGCCAAACAGGAAATTAGAGCTGTCTCCCTCGACATATCACGTGCCTTCGACACGGTCTGGCACCCCGCTCTGCTCACCAAACTCTCCTCCTTTGGTATCCATGGAAATCTCCACGCATGGCTGGCGGACTTCCTCTCTAGTCGTCGTCAACGTGTGGCCCTGAATGGGTTTCTCTCATCTCCTCTTCCTGTTCAGGCTGGAGTTCCCCAAGGCAGTGTTCTGGGCCCCGTGCTTTTTCTGGTCTTCATCAATGATCTCTCTGACTCTCTCGAAAATCCTCTCTATCTCTTTGCTGATGACTCCACTCTCTGCCGCTCCATTCCTCTTCCCTCAGATCGGCAGTCTGCTGCCTCCTCACTCTCTGAAGACCTGGACAAAATCACAGACTGGTCAAACAAGTGGAACATGTCTTTCAATCCTGACAAATCTCACACTCTTACTATGTCTCTCCGAAAAGATCGACTGGACAACCCTCCCATCTACTTTCTCAACAATCCTCTCCAAGAAGTTCTGTCGCTCAAGATTTTGGGTCTCACTATCTGCCATGATCTTTCTTGGGAAAACCACATTTCCAAGCTGGCCTCCAAAGCCAGTCGCCGACTGGGCATCCTCCGTCGTGCGAAGTCCTTCCTCGGCACACCTGAGCTCCTCACCACATACAAGGCTTTCATCCGCAGCTCAATGGAATACTGTTCTCCCCTATGGGCCGGTGCTCCTGCCTCACACCTAGCTCGGCTTCACGCTGTTGAAACCAAAGCTTTCAGAATTATTGGAATCTCCCGCGATGAAGCTATCTCTGAGGGCCTTTCACTCACTCACCGCAGGCAGGTAGGTGGTCTTTCTGTCTTCTACCGACTCCTCTCCGGCCTTGCACCCCCAGCTCTCTCTGTGCTCTGTCCCCCAAATATTCCTACAGGTCGCACAAGATCTGCCAGCAACCCTCTGATGGTTAAACTGCCGAAATCTCGGCTCTCTGCTCACCTTCACTCTTTCATTCCTCTTTTCTCCCGCCTCTGGAACAAACTCCCTCACTCCCTTAAATCCCACTCCTCCCTCCAGGTCTTTAAAACAGCTGTTCACCACCATCTCTTATCTTCCCCCATCCAAAACCTTGATCTTTTCTACCCCCGCTAATTCACCCCAGATCCACCTTGTTTGGAATTCCAACTTCTTTCCTGGAAGTCCTGGCAGTGTCCATATGTTTTATACCTCTCCCACCGCCCCCTTCCCACGCCCCCCCCCCCCAAAGCCCTCGCCCTCTCTCAGATCTCTCGATGTCTCCATGTCTCTCGGTCCCTGCTCTCAAATGTTGTGTTTGTGTCCTTCCCCCTCTCTCCCCATCTTGTCTACCGCTCCCTATGTTATATGTTTTATGTGTCGGTTTGTCTTTCTGTGTGATTAATGTTCGCTCTTTCACGAGCCTCGACCTTGTATACAAAAAAAAAAAAAAAAAAAAAAAAAAAAAAAAATGATAAATGGCAAGTAAATTATATTGTGGAAAATTAAAGATTTCAAATAAACCTATTTAAAGTGTATTCGCACATAACTAATTTTAAAAAACGAAGAAATATCTCTCGGTAATTTCCTGAAACATATTTTACTTCCGGCTAATAATGTTGAATTAAATAAAAACGAAGAAATATATGTCGGCATCATTGTTGACGTTTTTGTGACGACTGTCATCAAACGAAAAAGTAATATATCTTAACGGAAAAGCAAAAGCGAATTTTTAATATATATCGACACGTTGCCGTCGGTGTCATGTTGGGCGGTGTATGATACACCATGACGCGATTTTTAAAAATATATCTCTGCATTTTCCCGCGTGTGTGGAATGTTCTCAATTATTGCTGACACCGAGTCCAAAACCATCGATAAAAATGAAATCATATGGTGAGTTAGATTGGAGATAAAGGCGTGAGAGAGACTCAATGGCCTTGAAGTTACAGGCATTTGAGAATTCATTTCGTTCTATAAACGGCAACTTTCATCGGATTTTCTTCTCGTTTTTTTTCAACCGAGTCTAAAACTATGTTAGCGACTGTGAAAAATG
>NC_136261.1:24443715-24646215 GCF_964187855.1 Myxine glutinosa
AATATCTCTCGGTAATTTCCTGAAACATATTTTACTTCCGGCTAATAATGTTGAATTAAATAAAAACGAAGAAATATATGTCGGCATCATTGTTGACGTTTTTGTGACGACTGTCATCAAACGAAAAAGTAATATATCTTAACGGAAAAGCAAAAGCGAATTTTTAATATATATCGACACGTTGCCGTCGGTGTCATGTTGGGCGGTGTATGATACACCATGACGCGATTTTTAAAAATATATCTCTGCATTTTCCCGCGTGTGTGGAATGTTCTCAATTATTGCTGACACCGAGTCCAAAACCATCGATAAAAATGAAATCATATGGTGAGTTAGATTGGAGATAAAGGCGTGAGAGAGACTCAATGGCCTTGAAGTTGAAGTTACAGGCGTTTGAGAATTCATTTCGTTCTATAAACGGCAACTTTCATTGGATTTCCTTCCCGTTTTTTTTCAACCGAGTCGAAAACTATGTTAGCGACTGTGAAAAATGAAATGATATATCGAATTTTTAATATGTATCGACACGTTGCCGTCGGTGTCATGTTAGGCGGTGTATGATACACCATGACGCGATTTTAAAAAATATATCTGCATTTTCCCGCGTGTGTGGAATGTTCTCAATTATTGCTGACACCGACTCTAAAACCATCGATAAAAATGAAATCATATGGTGAGTTAGATTGGAGATAAAGGCGTGAGAGAGACTCAATGGCCTTGAAGTTACAGGCATTTGAGAATTCATTTCGTTCTATAAACGGCAACTTTCATCGGATTTTCTTCTCGTTTTTTTTCAACCGAGTCTAAAACTATGTTAGCGACTGTGAAAAATGAAATGATATATCGAATTTAAAATAGATATCGACACATTGCCGTCGGTGTCATGTTGGGCGGTGTATGATACACCATGACGCGATTTTAAAAAATATATCTCTGCATTTTCCCGCGTGTGTGGAATGTTTGTGGAAAATTAAAGATTTCAAATAAACCTATTTAAAGTGTATGCGCACATAACTAATAAAAAAAACGAAGAAATATCTCTCGGTAATTTCCTGAAACATATTTTACTTCCGGCTAATATGTTGAATGAAATAAAAACGAAGAAATATATGTCGGCATCATTGTTGACGTTTTTGTGACGACTATCATCAAACGAAATAGTAATATATCATAACGGAAAAGCAAAAGCGAATTTTTAATATATATCGACACATTGCCGGCGGTGTCATGTTGGGCGGTGTATGATACACCATGACGCGATTTTAAAAAATATATCTCTGCATTTTCCCGCGTGTGTGGATTGTTCTCAATTATTGCTGACACCGAGTCTAAAAGTAAAACCATCGATAAAAATGAAATCATATGGTGAGTTAGATTGGAGATAAAGGCGTGAGAGAGACTCAATGGCCTTGAAGTTACAGGCCTTTGAGAATTCATTTCGTTCTATAAACGGCAACTTTCATCGGATTTTCTTCCCGTTTTTTTTCAACCGAGTCTAAAACTATGTTAGCGACTGTGAAAAATGAAATGATTTATCGAATTTGATTTTAAATAAAACTGGGGGAGAGCAAGACACCACGGGCCTACACACACACACACACACACACACACACACACACACACACACACACATATATGCACGCGCGCGCACACGCACACACACACACACACACGTCCCACATGTATATATCCCACATCCCACATGTATATACAATATACATGTTTAAAGTGTACGTGCCCTTCCCCCCTCCCCCGCCGGGCAACGCTGAGTACTTCTGCTAGTAACTAATGAAATAAAAACGAAGAAATATCTCTGGGTAATTTCCTGAAACTCAGTGAAATTCGCTGAAATTCGCTGAAATTCGCTCGGTGTATCGGTGAAATATTTTATTTGGGCGGTGTAGAATTGCTTCGAACGAAATATCTCTCGGTAATTTCCTGAAACATATTTTACTTCCGGCTAATGTTGAATGAAATAAAAACGAAGAAATATATGTCGGCATCATTGTTGACGTTTTTGTGACGACTGTCATCAAACGAAAAAGTAATATATCTTAACGGAAAAGCAAAAGCGAATTTTTTATATATATCGACACATTGCCGTTGGTGTCATGTGGGGCGGTGTATGATACACCATGACGCGATTTTTAAAAATATATCTCTGCATTTTCCCGCGTGTGTGGAATGTTTGTGGAAAATTAAAGATTTCAAATAAACCTATTTAAAGTGTATGCGCACATAACTAATTTTAAAAAACGAAGAAATATCTCTCGGTAATTTCCTGAAACATATTTTACTTCCGGCTAATAATGTTGAATTAAATAAAAACGAAGAAATATATGTCGGCATCATTGTTGACGTTTTTGTGACGACTGTCATCAAACGAAAAAGTAATATATCTTAACGGAAAAGCAAAAGCGAATTTTTAATATATATCGACACGTTGCCATCGGTGTCATGTTGGGCGGTGTATGATACACCATGACGCGATTTTTAAAAATATATCTCTGCATTTTCCCGCGTGTGTGGAATGTTCTCAATTATTGCTGACACCGAGCCCAAAACCATCGATAAAAATGAAATCATATGGTGAGTTAGATTGGAGATAAAGGCGTGAGAGAGACTCAATGGCCTTGAAGTTGAAGTTACAGGCGTTTGAGAATTCATTTCGTTCTATAAACGGCAACTTTCATTGGATTTCCTTCCCGTTTTTTTTCAACCGAGTCGAAAACTATGTTAGCGACTGTGAAAAATGAAATGATATATCGAATTTTTAATATGTATCGACACGTTGCCGTCGGTGTCATGTTAGGCGGTGTATGATACACCATGACGCGATTTTAAAAAATATATCTGCATTTTCCCGCGTGTGTGGAATGTTCTCAATTATTGCTGACACCGACTCTAAAACCATCGATAAAAATGAAATCATATGGTGAGTTAGATTGGAGATAAAGGCGTGAGAGAGACTCAATGGCCTTGAAGTTACAGGCATTTGAGAATTCATTTCGTTCTATAAACGGCAACTTTCATCGGATTTTCTTCTCGTTTTTTTTCAACCGAGTCTAAAACTATGTTAGCGACTGTGAAAAATGAAATGATATATCGAATTTAAAATAGATATCGACACATTGCCGTCGGTGTCATGTTGGGCGGTGTATGATACACCATGACGCGATTTTAAAAAATATATCTCTGCATTTTCCCGCGTGTGTGGAATGTTTGTGGAAAATTAAAGATTTCAAATAAACCTATTTAAAGTGTATGCGCACATAACTAATAAAAAAAACGAAGAAATATCTCTCGGTAATTTCCTGAAACATATTTTACTTCCGGCTAATATGTTGAATGAAATAAAAACGAAGAAATATATGTCGGCATCATTGTTGACGTTTTTGTGACGACTATCATCAAACGAAATAGTAATATATCATAACGGAAAAGCAAAAGCGAATTTTTAATATATATCGACACATTGCCGGCGGTGTCATGTTGGGCGGTGTATGATACACCATGACGCGATTTTAAAAAATATATCTCTGCATTTTCCCGCGTGTGTGGATTGTTCTCAATTATTGCTGACACCGAGTCTAAAAGTAAAACCATCGATAAAAATGAAATCATATGGTGAGTTAGATTGGAGATAAAGGCGTGAGAGAGACTCAATGGCCTTGAAGTTACAGGCCTTTGAGAATTCATTTCGTTCTATAAACGGCAACTTTCATCGGATTTTCTTCCCGTTTTTTTTCAACCGAGTCTAAAACTATGTTAGCGACTGTGAAAAATGAAATGATTTATCGAATTTGATTTTAAATAAAACTGGGGGAGAGCAAGACACCACGGGCCTACACACACACACACACACACACACACACACACACACACATATATGCACGCGCGCGCACACGCACACACACACACACACGTCCCACATGTATATATCCCACATCCCACATGTATATACAATATACATGTTTAAAGTGTACGTGCCCTTCCCCCCTCCCCCGCCGGGCAACGCTGAGTACTTCTGCTAGTAACTAATGAAATAAAAACGAAGAAATATCTCTGGGTAATTTCCTGAAACTCAGTGAAATTCGCTGAAATTCGCTGAAATTCGCTCGGTGTATCGGTGAAATATTTTATTTGGGCGGTGTAGAATTGCTTCGAACGAAATATCTCTCGGTAATTTCCTGAAACATATTTTACTTCCGGCTAATGTTGAATGAAATAAAAACGAAGAAATATATGTCGGCATCATTGTTGACGTTTTTGTGACGACTGTCATCAAACGAAAAAGTAATATATCTTAACGGAAAAGCAAAAGCGAATTTTTTATATATATCGACACATTGCCGTCGGTGTCATGTGGGGCGGTGTATGATACACCATGACGCGATTTTTAAAAATATATCTCTGCATTTTCCCGCGTGTGTGGAATGTTTGTGGAAAATTAAAGATTTCAAATAAACCTATTTAAAGTGTATGCGCACATAACTAATTTTAAAAAACGAAGAAATATCTCTCGGTAATTTCCTGAAACATATTTTACTTCCGGCTAATAATGTTGAATTAAATAAAAACGAAGAAATATATGTCGGCATCATTGTTGACGTTTTTGTGACGACTGTCATCAAACGAAAAAGTAATATATCTTAACGGAAAAGCAAAAGCGAATTTTTAATATATATCGACACGTTGCCGTCGGTGTCATGTTGGGCGGTGTATGATACACCATGACGCGATTTTTAAAAATATATCTCTGCATTTTCCCGCGTGTGTGGAATGTTCTCAATTATTGCTGACACCGAGCCCAAAACCATCGATAAAAATGAAATCATATGGTGAGTTAGATTGGAGATAAAGGCGTGAGAGAGACTCAATGGCCTTGAAGTTGAAGTTACAGGCGTTTGAGAATTCATTTCGTTCTATAAACGGCAACTTTCATTGGATTTCCTTCCCGTTTTTTTTCAACCGAGTCGAAAACTATGTTAGCGACTGTGAAAAATGAAATGATATATCGAATTTTTAATATGTATCGACACGTTGCCGTCGGTGTCATGTTAGGCGGTGTATGATACACCATGACGCGATTTTAAAAAATATATCTGCATTTTCCCGCGTGTGTGGAATGTTCTCAATTATTGCTGACACCGACTCTAAAACCATCGATAAAAACGAAATCATATGGTGAGTTAGATTGGAGATAAAGGCGTGAGAGAGACTCAATGGCCTTGAAGTTACAGGCATTTGAGAATTCATTTCGTTCTATAAACGGCAACTTTCATCGGATTTTCTTCTCGTTTTTTTTCAACCGAGTCTAAAACTATGTTAGCGACTGTGAAAAATGAAATGATATATCGAATTTAAAATAGATATCGACACATTGCCGTCGGTGTCATGTTGGGCGGTGTATGATACACCATGACGCGATTTTAAAAAATATATCTCTGCATTTTCCCGCGTGTGTGGAATGTTTGTGGAAAATTAAAGATTTCAAATAAACCTATTTAAAGTGTATGCGCACATAACTAATAAAAAAAACGAAGAAATATCTCTCGGTAATTTCCTGAAACATATTTTACTTCCGGCTAATATGTTGAATGAAATAAAAACGAAGAAATATATGTCGGCATCATTGTTGACGTTTTTGTGACGACTATCATCAAACGAAATAGTAATATATCATAACGGAAAAGCAAAAGCGAATTTTTAATATATATCGACACATTGCCGGCGGTGTCATGTTGGGCGGTGTATGATACACCATGACGCGATTTTAAAAAATATATCTCTGCATTTTCCCGCGTGTGTGGATTGTTCTCAATTATTGCTGACACCGAGTCTAAAAGTAAAACCATCGATAAAAATGAAATCATATGGTGAGTTAGATTGGAGATAAAGGCGTGAGAGAGACTCAATGGCCTTGAAGTTACAGGCCTTTGAGAATTCATTTCGTTCTATAAACGGCAACTTTCATCGGATTTTCTTCCCGTTTTTTTTCAACCGAGTCTAAAACTATGTTAGCGACTGTGAAAAATGAAATGATTTATCGAATTTGATTTTAAATAAAACTGGGGGAGAGCAAGACACCACGGGCCTACAAAACAGGACTCAAAGCTATGCGAGTTAATAAAATGGTGGATATTTGTTTATAGCCACTCCCAGAATGGGTGGAGCTATGGGTGGAGCTACTCTGCAAACCGAGTAAGCCACACCCCGGACAGACACCCAACAGATAGACAGACAGACAGACAGACAGAATCATCTACGGCTATTATAATATAGACTCTCGGTAATTTCCTGAAACATATTTTACTTCCGGCTAATATGTTGAATGAAATAAAAACGAAGAAATATATGTCGGCATCATTGTTGACGTTTTTGTGACGACTATCATCAAACGAAATAGTAATATATCATAACGGAAAAGCAAAAGCGAATTTTTAATATATATCGACACATTGCCGGCGGTGTCATGTTGGGCGGTGTATGATACACCATGACGCGATTTTAAAAAATATATCTCTGCATTTTCCCGCGTGTGTGGATTGTTCTCAATTATTGCTGACACCGAGTCTAAAAGTAAAACCATCGATAAAAATGAAATCATATGGTGAGTTAGATTGGAGATAAAGGCGTGAGAGAGACTCAATGGCCTTGAAGTTACAGGCCTTTGAGAATTCATTTCGTTCTATAAACGGCAACTTTCATCGGATTTTCTTCCCGTTTTTTTTCAACCGAGTCTAAAACTATGTTAGCGACTGTGAAAAATGAAATGATTTATCGAATTTGATTTTAAATAAAACTGGGGGAGAGCAAGACACCACGGGCCTACAAAACAGGACTCAAAGCTATGCGAGTTAATAAAATGGTGGATATTTGTTTATAGCCACTCCCAGAATGGGTGGAGCTATGGGTGGAGCTACTCTGCAAACCGAGTAAGCCACACCCCGGACAGACACCCAACAGATAGACAGACAGACAGACAGACAGAATCATCTACGGCTATTATAATATAGATATATATATATCAAAAAAAAAACTTAAAAAAAAACCTTTATCTATCAATATTGTTGAAAATGAAGATAAAATAGCTGTATGTTGAAATATGTTGAAAAAGGCAAAACTTTACATGGGGTGTACTTACTTTTTCACGTGACTGTATATACTGTATATATATATACAGGGTGATTGAAAAGTAACTCCATATTTTAAAATATTTAGAAATTATTTATTTATTGTAATATGTTTCTCAGATTTTTAGTGTTTGTTCCTTAATGTATGGGTATTTCACCTGTGTTGGTGTTTTTTCAGATTATTTTTTGTTTGAAATTCGGAAGCTCTACAAACATGGCTGGACATCTTACCCTGCAGGAGCGTGCCCAGCTAGCGGCACGTTACGAAGTTTGGAAATCCGTTGTTCAAGTGCAAAGATGGTGGAGGACCATTAAAGGAGCATATGCTCAAGTTGAGGCAAAGACGATCAAGAATTGTCATGCAAAACTCATGGCTACAGGATCTGTATCTGATACTCGAAGAAGCGGTCGCCCTTCCAAGTCCAGTGACCCGGAGACAGTGCAAGCAGTTCAAGAAATGTTTACACATAGCCCAAGAAAGTCAATTCGACAAGCAGCAAGGGAAAGTGGGCTCTCCATTCACACAGTACGAACTGTGCTCAAAAAGGAGCTTAAATGGCATGCTTGGAAGCCGCACTACTGTCAAGCACTCTCTGCTGAAGACTGCGACATTCGCATGGAGTTTGGGGAGGTGATGCTGGCTTGGTATGAAGATTGGTCTGATCTCTTTAAAAATATCCTCTGGTCTGATGAAGCGGTATTTCACATCGGTGGGTGTGTGAACCGTCACAACTGCTATTACTGGGCAGGAGAAGATCCTCGTGTTATTTCTGAAAAAACGCAATATCGGCCCAAGGTAACGGTGTGGTGTGGAATGACCACACCATGTTTGTAGGGCTTCCGAATTTCAAACAAAACATAATCTGAAAAACAACCAACACAGCTTAAATTCTTATACATTAAGGAACAAACACTAAAAATGTGAGAAACATATTACAATAAATAAATAATTTCTAAATATTTTAAAATAGGGAGTTACTTTTCAATCACACTGTATATATATATATATACAGACTTGGCATTTAATGTGGAATATTTTTTTTGTGGGGGTGAACTTACTTTTCAAGATGTCTTAGAACCAAAAGTTCATTCGAATTATGTGGAAATTATTCTAGATTTTGTTAATGTGACCTTTAAAAGAATCAAAAACTACATTTGACATTTCGAAACAAAGAAATTGATCATTGAAAGTGATGTAAACTGATATCGAACTCAATTCATGGACAGTACTGTGTTAAACGTCTGTACGTTTTCCAGAAGTATCTCTTTATTTTGCACATTAGCCCAAAAAATTTAACAAAAACAAAAGTGAAATTACGACTGGGATTACGGACAGTAAAATTACAGTTCAGTACTTCGTGTAACCCCCACAAGCATTCAGGAGAGCACGTACACATTGAGGCATGCTGTTCACGAGATTTGCCAAGGTTTAGACAGGAATCGCTTGCCATGCAGTGACAATAGCCTGCTGCAATTCACGCACAGAGGTCGGCTGCTGGTCCAAGTGGTCAATTTGACGCGTTAATTCTGCCCACAAGTTCTCTATCGGATTCATATCCGGGGACATGGCAGGCCACTCCATATGCTCTACACCACGGTCAGCAAGAAAGTGTTGGATCATGCGAGTATGATGAGGATGTGCATTGTCATCTTGCAAGACAAAGTTTCCTCAAAAGGCTGCACGAGCAAATGGAAGCAATGTTTCTTCCAGAATGGCCCTGTACTTGAACTGGTTCAGGTTTCCATTCAGAACAACCAGGTCAGTTTTGCCCCCTGCATGAAAAGCAGCCCAAACGGTCACCCCACCACCTACAGCTTGGACTCTTGGCACTATACAATCTTTGTTGTAGGGTTCATTCACTTGTCTGCGCACTCGGACGCGGCCATCTTGACGATAGACCAGAAATCTAGACTTGTCACTGAAGATCACGTGATTCCAATGTCCTGGCTGCCATTGACGGTGCTCTCTGGCCCACTGCAATCAGCGCTGGCGGTGTTGTCTGGTCAGGCGTGGCTTTCTCAGGGGACGCCTGGCACGATAGCCTGCTTGAACCAGTCGTTGGTTGACTAGCCTTCTGGATACAGGCACATTTGTCAGTTGCTGCCACTCAGCCCGAAGCCGATTAGCTGACTTGGTACGGCCATTGCGGACTAACCGGTGCAGCTGGCGATCATCCCTCCTTGTGGGTCTGCGGGGACGTCCTGGCCTCGGTATTGGAGTAGGGACACCCCTCTGAGCATTTCGTTTCAGGATCTTTGACACCTGACCTTGAGTGATGCCATACTGCCGAGCAATAGCACGCTGTTTCATGCCGTAATTTCGTAAAGCCACCACTCCATGACTAACAGCATTTTCGAGTTGACGGACCATCTCCAGAGGAAGCGGCAATAACTTTTGGAGATGTGCAGCAGTTGTTTTCCACTAATACAGAACGCAACAACCCTTGTATACCCGACTGTGAAGCCAATCATCAAATGCACCTGTCCGTACATTTTGCCACGCCACCTGTGATATAATCCTGTTGTTGACTTCTTGCTGCGACAGACAATCAGTGACATGGTTCTTTTAACAAATAAATCACCAAAATGTAAAAGAAACTCACCAGATTGATATACTGAGTTAAGAAAGTAAACCCAAGTCAAGAAAAAAAATAATTCCATATTAAATGCAAAGTCTGTATATATATATATATATATATATATATATATATATATATATATATATATATATTGTTGTGGATCTCGGACGTCGGCTCTCCCCTTATCAAGGGGGGGTTAATCCCCTTGTCTTTTTATCTGGCCGATCCGAGTCCTGGAAGTTATAACGTCCTTCCTGGCGTGGCGTTAGGGAGGGTTTGTTAGGCCTAGGGGTTCACGACTACCTAATTACTAACGCCGACCAGAAACGAGGGAATAACTACCGCCCAAACCACGGATATGATGGAAAATGCCGAGCGGATAGCAATTCGCGATTCGGGCCATTAACAGGAACTAAACCCGATTATGGCGGTTCCGATCGTGCCACGTTTACCCAATGAGAGAAAAGACGGATGCGATTGAATAAGAGGAAAACCCAGAAAATAGGAAGAACAAAGATTGGTTGATTAACAATGTACAAGGAGGAGTAGAGGAAACGAAAGGAATGTACAGGATAGGAAGGGGAAGAAGCAGAACACAGGGCAGCCTTAAACAGTCTTATTCTTAATACCCAGGACAAACATACACACTCACATGGGGATTGTAGATGGTGGATGGTGACCGTCGCGTCCAGGCTCCAGACGGCTCCAGTCCAGGCTCCAGTCCAGCAGGCGAAACCCGGCAGGCAGCTCCGCGTGTAGTTGGAATGCGACCGGACAATTATATAGCGTGGGGAAGCTGGTGTCCTATGGCGTATGTAATAAATGCACACTCGTGCCAAACGCCCCCTCTCTCCAAGGTCCTTTCGCACAGCGCGTTTCCAACCAGTCCTTTACAACGCCAATCGTACGATGCCGTCTTGGACAGTTCTCTCATCAAGTGCGCCGGATATCTCTTCACAAAGTTGCGCTCTCCCGATAAGTCCTCCTTTAATAAGGTCCTCCTTTAATCAGCGCCACTGCATCAGTCCTACGGTAAGGTCTCTCATCAAGCGCGCCGTATATCTCATAAGTCCTTTTGCAACGCGCATCATATGCCAATCATATGATGCAGTTCTCCAAGTCCTCTGAAAGGGCTTTGCGTTCGCGCTTATATAAGCCAACCAAGCGATCGCTCCGCGAGCCCCAAAGCCACGCCTGTCGGCGATGTCACTTCAGCCCTGGTTGGCTGGGGCTTGCTTACTGGCCCCGCCTTTGACGGCTGGGTGACGTGGCCACACCTTCTTCCTGGCATTCCGCCCCCTTTCTCGCGCCTTGCCTCATGGCTTATGGCGGCATTGAGCGAGCGCTAAGGCAGCTGCTGCTGGCCGAGGCGCGTAACACTTGGGAGGGGCCATGGGCAGACTGGAGGGCGCGTAATGGCATCGCTTGGAGAGGGAGGCTTTCAAAATGGACGGATTGGGACCTACTCCTTATTTGATTGACACAACGCAGATTCAACTATTGGAAACACGGCCTTACCTATACACATACTAATGAAATAACTGAATTCCTATGATGACCTACGTGTTGCTTGTGGCCTAACTATGGGGTGAAACCTATAACCTTTTAATGTCATATTTATTTACAAGAGTGTGGGTTCTCAAAAGTGCAACAATATATATATATATATATATATATAATATATATATATAATGTTGATCAAGGCACCTCCTAGCTTTCATGGTGAGCACCAGCCACGGATTATGTCTCACACTGTAAATACTGCATAAACTGCAAGGAACCAACAGCCTGTCTGCCACACAGACCATCGTTCCCGCCAGTGCAAACCAAAACCAGGGGGTGCGGTGCGATCGGCGGGGATAATAATCAACGACATAACAGCGTGACGAGCGCTGTCCCGATCTCCTGTGGACCGAAGTCCTACACCAAAGCGTCACCTCAGTCCTGGAGGCCTCAGCCCGGCCACTCTGTCAACAGACAGAGATTTATTCTTTGGTCCCCATTGGCTAAACATGAAGCAGAGCCGCCAATCCAGATTTCGGGCTTATTAACTGTTATGAGGCCACAGTTAAGGCCTGCCTTTTTTACGATGAAAAAATGTAAAAAGTCAAACATTTGAACAGCCTCGGACGTGCACCTTGAACCCATGGCAAGGCACAACGTCAACAAGGCTGTCCCCATAACAATACACATGCGCCTCAACCCCAAGGGGGAAGCACATGGTCATTTAAACTCATGCATCATGCCCCCGAAGGGCCACAATGCATGGTCATACAATTGGGACCACTCCTCTTAATAGGAGTAAGACCCCTAGATCCACCGACAGGGCATTACTCCTGCCAGGTCCGATTTGCATGCAGGTCTACCAGCGCTTTTAGGGCCTGCGCAAGGCCTGCCTTTTTTGCTTGTGAAAAAAGGTAAAAAGTCAAACATTTGAACAGCCTCGGATGTGCACCTTGACCCCATGGCCAAGGCACAACGTCAACAAGGCTGTCCCCATAACAATACACATGTGCCTCAACCCCAAGGGGGAAGCACATGGTCATTCAAACGCATGCATCATGCCCCCGAGGGGACACAATGCATGGTCATACAATTGGGACCACTCCTCTTAATAGGAGTAAGACCCCTTAATCCACCAGCAGGGCATTACTCCTGCTAGGTACGATTTGCATGCAGGTCTACGAGCGTTTTGGGCCCGCTCGAAGGCCTGCCTTTTTTACAAAAGGTAAAAAGTCAAACATTTGAACAGCCTCGGACGTGCACCTTGACCCCATGGCCAAGGCACAACGTCAACAAGGCTGTCCCAATAACAATACACATGTGCCTCAACCCCAACGGGGAGGCACATGGTCATTCAAACACATGCATCATGCCCCCGAGGGGCCACAATGCATGGTCATACAATTGGGACCACTCCTCTTAATCGGAGTAAGACCCCTTAATCCACTAGCAGGGCATTACTCCTGCCAGGTACGATTTGCATGCAGGTCTACGAGCGTTTTGGGCCCGCTCAAAGGCCTGCCTTTTTTACAATGAAAAAAGGTAAAAAGTCAAACATTTGAACAGCCTCGGACATGCACCTTGACCCCATGGCCAAGGCACAACGTCTATCAAGGCTGTCCCAATAACAATATACATGCACCTCAACCCCAAGGCTGAAGCACATGGTCATTCAAACACATGCATCATGCCCCCGAAGGGCCACAATGCATGGTCATACAATTGGGACCACTCCTCTTAATAGGAGTAAGACCCCTTAATCCACCAGCAGGGCATTACTCCTGCCAGGTACAATTTTGCAGGCTTGATCACTGTTGTTTTGGGGCCACAGCTAAGGCCTGCCTTTTTTGCTTGTGAAAAAAGGTAAAAAGTCAAACATTTGAACAGCCTCGGACGTGCACCTTGACCCCATGGTCAAAGCACAATGTCAACAAGGCTGTCCCTATAACAATACACATGCGCCTCAACCCCAAGGGAGAAGCGCATGGTCATTCAAACGCATGCATCATGCCCCCGAGGGGCCACAATGCATGGTCATTCAATTGGGACCACTCCTCTCAATAGGAGTAAGACCCCTTAATCCACTGACAGGGCATTACTCCTGTCAGATACGATTTGCGCCCGCGTGTTTTGGGCCCGCACGGAAGGCCTGCCTTTTTTACAATGAAAAAAGGTAAAAAGTCAAACATTTGAACAGCCTCGGACGTGCACCTTGACCCCTTGGCCAAGGCACAACGTCAACAAGGCTGTCCCCATAACAATACACATGCGCCTCAACCCCGAGGGGGAAGCGCATGGTCATTCAAATGCATGCATCATGCCCCCCGAAGGGCCACAATGCATGGTCATACAATTGGGACCACTCCTCTTAATAGGAGTGAGACCCCTTAATCCACCGGCAGGGCATTACTCCTGCCAGGTCCGATTTGCATGCAGTTCTACGCGTGTTTAGGGCCCACACGGAAGGCCTGCCTTTTTTACTATGAAAAAAGGTAAAAAGTCAAACATTTGAACAGCCTTGGACGTGCACCTTGACCCCATGGTCAAGGCACATCGTCATCAAGGCTGTCCCCATAACAATACACATGCGCCTCAACCCCGAGGGGGAAGCACATGGTCATTCAAACGCATGCATCATGCCCCCCGAAGGGCCACAATGCATGGTCATACAATTGGGACCAGGTCCAGCTGGCGTCTCGCTGGCACCGTCCAGCGCATGCTCGGGTGTGCCTTTTTGTCGCATTTATGATCTTCTTCCTCTTCGCTCTTTGATTTCATTGAGCTTGATGTGTTTTGCGTGAGCTCCCAAAAAAGCTCAATATATTCACAGAAATGGCGTGCTGTGTGTGATCCGATGGAGTGAGAACATGATAAGGTCTATCTCAGATAATTGGTGCTCACCTTCGCGGGAAACGCGAGAAACTGGACGCTCGGTGGTGAGGGTCCCCAAGCGTGGATGATTGACTGGAGCGAGGGGTGGAGCTTCTGCAGGTGTACCAATGGGTATGCTTTGTGCATGGCCAGGCTCCACCCTGCTTAAATGAATATAAAGGCTGAACGCAGGTGCCTCTCGCCGCCTTGGAATTGAGCCAGAAATCTGCTGTGAACCTGGAGAATCGCCTTCCTGCCATCTGTGTATAAACTGTGTTGTGCTGAGGAAAAGACCGTTGCCATGATGGATGAGGGAGTGACCATGATCGACCATGCGCGAGCGACCATGTACTGCACCACACCGACTGACCATCCTCCACCCCGACCCCACACTCCCACCTGTGTCAGGACCGATACCCGTCCGTCGACGGTGCCTAAATAAGGCAAGGGCCGACCCTAAGCCCAAAACTCATTCCCCCCCTCCTCTTCTTTTCTTCCTCTCTACCTTTCCCCGGAGAGTAATTCTGCTGGGTCCATGGTTCATGCCTAAATATGAAATTGGAGATGGAGTAAGCGTTAAGGTTAAGAGGGACGAAGCTTTTCAGGTTGTGATTTTTGACTTATGGTTTTTTAATTATTGTGATTTGCACCCTTGTAAGTTGTATTTGTGCTTGTAATTGCTTTCTCTTTGACCATTGTAAATTGTAAAAGTGTTGTTTTTCCTTGGATTTTACTCAGAAAAATGAATTTTATTCCTCCTTCATCCACAAGCACATATTCCCCATGCAACATATATAACAAGTGTCATTTAAAATTACATGTTCATTACGTGTTCTTGCTTTCGGACATCTCTTCTTATCACTGATTGGTTTTCTGGCATAGCAACAGCGCCTGAGGATTTCCTTAGCTTTAAGGGAATTCTTATCCTTAAGGGTTGTTTATGCAACAACACTTGAGGAAATCCTTCGCTGAGGAATTACAGCGTACCTCAAGGGAAATCTTTCCTTCAGGTTGAGGGAGTTTTATGCAACCGGGCCAAAGAGATGAACAGCACTGAATCAGAGTACACCAGGCTAGAGTTCCAAAACCTATTAGATGTGTTTTGATGACATCAGAACTGATTTGTTGGATAATCTGAAATTAGTAAATATGACTGATTGATCTAGTATGCCACTGTCATTCATGCAGTCATGACGTGTACAGGAAGTGAATGATTCCACCAAAAAGCATATTTGAAGAAAATCAGAGGCTGAATTTGGAGGTTTATTACACTGAGGTTCCACAAGATGGTAAGAGGCAAGTTGTTGTTCTTCCAGAAAATTTCTCAAGATCCCAGCTTCCAAAGCACATTTTGAGACATACATGACTTATCCAATACCTCATCCAATTAACCCCATCCAAGTTGTTGACAAGGCTGCTTTGTGTATTCGCAAATCTATACAAAGTCATGAGACTAACATGCCTTGGCCTCCAAAGCCGTCTGAGCTACGAAAGTGGTATGAGTATTCCTGAACAATTCAGAATATTTTTACTTCCTCTCTTGATCAGCAGCATGGATTGTCAACATGAAGCAGATTCTCCGAGAATGCAATGACTACTGAATTAGTTTGGACAAGACATTGTGTCCGGCTTAAGTCACAGCAAACGAAAGCCTCCAAAGTACGTCCTGCTGCCATATACTGTCAAATTTCCAACAAACAATGTGGAGCCCATTCAAATGTTAAAATCGCTGTGGCCATGGAATTGTTTATTCGCAAATTGATGAAATAAACGTGCTGCTTTGTGCCAACAAAAAATGGCTGCAACATCAAATAATAAAAACCACTACCAGAAAACATCCAGCCGAATGTCAACACCATTGTGGCTTGGGATAACATCGATAGACTGGAGGAAACCGTCTGGGTAGGTACCTCTCAGAGTAAATGGTATTGCAGAAATTAAAAGAAAGGCAAATAAGTTTTGAACTGATATCTGCTGCGAACTTTCTTTGATAAAACACAGGTGAATGTTGTGGGCTTACTGCATGGAAATGTGTGGAAGTAATTTCCACTGAGGTACTGCAAGGTGCATGGCAAAATAAACTTTGTGGATGGTAGCCTGTCTGCACACAGCTGAACATCATGAAGTTAGTGGATGGACCGGAGTTAATATTTCTGTTTGAAGCGATGTAACAGTGACCCAAGACAATGTAGGATTCCCACCTATAATCGATACACCTGCTACAAACATGTACACCGTTTATAACGTTTATCTGCAGTCTCTTAAGATCAATGATTCATTGAAACCTCCGTCATACAAAATCGTTCCTTGGCACACTTGAACTCATATCCACTACCTACAAGGCCTTTGTCTGCAGCTTGATGGATGACTGCTCTCTCTTTTGGGCTGGAGGCACTGCCCAAAACCCTGCTCAACTTGATGCCGAGGAAACTAAGGCCTTCCAAATCAATGGAATCTCCCACTATTACACAAATTATATGAGATTCCTTCAAAATCAAAATCATTGAAAACTTTCCCATCACAGAAAAGTTGGTGGTTTCCCTTCCTTCTATTTCCATTCAGATCTTGCACCTTCTGCCAAGAATGTGCTCTGTCCTACTCCTCCCACCTCCAACCCCCTCCCCAAGTTTTCTGAAGGGTGCACTTAGTCTGTGAGTAATCCTTTTCCCAAAATCCAAAATCACTTCCCACCGACACTCATTTTTCTCTTTTTCCCCCACCGATGGAACCAACTTCCACAATCTCGTCAGTGTCATTGTTTCCTTCAGGTCTTCAAGAAATCTGTTCACCACGATCTCAATATGTATCCATCTTGTTCACCCCGTGTGTCCTCTGCTTGCTCTCATTCTTCCCCAGTACCTTATTTCTCCAAGTCTTCCTCCATTTTGTCCCTCAAGTCTGCTGTTTGTGCCCCCCACCCACATCTGCTGGCTTTATTCTCTTATTTTTGTTCTCTTAGCCCTGATTTATTTCGTGTTCTCACTGGTCCACAAGCCTCAACTGTAAAAACAGAAACAAACTGGAACGGCACCCGGTGGAGCGTGTACCTCCGCCACGCTGAACAGTTTGTTTTGTATCCCACGAAATGGCCTGATCTGCATCAGGACGTCAACCAAAATCAAATCAATTAGTCATTGTCACACACCCAACCTGCCCAGCTAGTTTTGTTCGAATACATTCATAACTCTGATATGTCGTGCTACACAGGATGTCGTTTTTGGCTGTATATCTCAATGGTGAAGCATCACTTAAAAAACTCGGTTATCATACATTTTCGAGATATTGTACTCGCAGACAGACAAACAGACCGGGGTGAAAACATAACCTCCATCAGTGGGAGAGGTAATCAGAGTGTTAGCTTTTAATCATGTTTATTCAGATTAGAAATTATATAAATCATCTCTGTTCTTCCATGACTCGTCGTGTCAATTAAAAAAAAACTAAAAAATGAAGAAATCTTCATAAACGCTCAAACCGACATGTCTATGATGGTATTTAAATGATTTCTGTGACCATTTTTTTTTAGGGTTCACCCACCTTGAGAAAATTGCTTCCATAATCTTGGAATTCAAGGCGGTAGAAGGAAGTAGAGGCAGAAATTGTTTGGAGATTGCATTTGGCTGTTACAACAGCAGTCTGCAGGCTGCTGTCGAGGTCAAACTCCAATCTCTGTACACCGTTTGAAGGTTCCAGATACATCACAGAATTTTCATGGGTCACAGCTGGTCGGTTCTGAATGTCCTTTTATTTGGAGACAACAACAAAAAGCAAGGAGAGGGTAAAGTGACCAAAATAAATACCCATACATGTATGCAGAATAAAATAAAATTGAAAAGAGTACAAATATCTGCTGCTTTTCTTCTGCTCCAATCGGTTCTTCTGATCATGTGCTTGTTAAAGTGGACATCTCTCTGGCCATTCTCAGAGAGCCTCCTCAGCGCCGACAAGTCTGGCATTTCACTCAGGCTGACTAGCACGGTCTGCAAGCAGCCATCAATCATCTGGACTGGTCCCCCATCTCTACTGCCTCTGACATCAATTCTTCCTGGGAATTCTTCCAAAGCAAACTGCTCTCTCTCATGCACAGATTTATCCCATCTCGTCTTCAGTTGTCTTACCCTTCCTCCAGTCCATGGTACACTGAATCTTGTGGTGAGGCAGTTGCCCTGAAACAACTTGCCTTTGCCTCGTCGAAGGCATATCCAACTGAAGGCAATCTCAGTTCCTTCCACCAAGCTTCGAACAAGTGTGTGTCTACCCTCAGGAGTGCCATGAAGCACTATCTCTACACACTCAAGATTGAACTCTCAAACCTTTCTCCTTCTTCCAAATCCTGGTGGGGTCTGGTCAAATCCGTTTGTGGTGTTTGTTCCCCCTCCATCCCCTCCCTTACCTCAAATGGCTACACAGTTGACACCGCACGTGACAAAGCCGAATGCCTCATCTCTGTGTTTGCCTCAAAATCTTGTGTCCCAAATCCATCTCTCTCCGTTCCCATCTTTCCCAGTCGAACCCAACTGCTCCTGCACTCTGTGTCCTTCTCTCCTGACAAGGTGGAGAAGTTTTTGTCAAACCTCGACTCTGATTCTGCAACTGGACCAGACGGCATCAGTCCACGGGTCCTAAAATCCTGCTCTGCTGCTCTATCTCACCCTCTCTCTGTTCTTTTCACCCTCTCTGTTGCTCAAGGTCATCTGCCAGCATCTTGGAAATCAGCAAACATTACCGCTTTTCACAAAAAGGTGCAAAAACAGATCCTTGCAACGACAGACCAATCAGCCTGCTCCCAATTATCAGCAAAGTCATGGAATCCATCATTGCTTCGGATATCAAATCCTTCCTCTTCTCCAATGGCTTGATCTCTGATCATCAATTTGGATTCAGACCAGGTCATTCTACTCTGGACATGTTGCTTCTGCTGTCTCAACAATGGATGGAGGTCCTCAATGCCAAACAGGAAATCAGAGATGTCTCACTTGACATATCACGTACCTTCGATATGGTCTGGCACCCAGCTCTGCTCATCAAAGTCTCCTCCTATGGTATCCATGGAAATCTCCACTCATGGCTTGCAGACTTCCTCTCTGGTCGTACGCAACGTGTTGCCCTGAATTGATTTCTCATCTCCCCTTCCTGTTCTGGCTGGAGTTCCCCAAGGTAGTGTTCTGGGCCCTGTGCTATTTCTGGTCTTCATCAATGATCTCTCTGACTCTCTGGAAAATCCTCTCTATCTCTTTGCTGATGACTCCACTATCTGCTGCTCCATTCCTCATCCCTGAGATTGGCAGTCTGCAGCCTCCTTACTCTTTGCAGACCTGGACAAAATCACAGACTGGTCAAACAAGTGGAACATGTCTTTCAATCCTGACAAATCTCACACTCTTACTATGTCTCTACGAAAAGACCGACTGGAAAACACTCCCATCTACTTTCTCAACAACCATCTCCAAGAAGTCCTGTCGCTCAAGCTTTTGGGTCTCACTATCTGCCATGATATTTCTTGGGAAAACCACATTTCCAAGCTGGCCCCCAAAGCCAGTCACCGACTGGGCATACTCCGTCGTGCGAAGTCCTTCCTTGGCACAGCTGCGCTCCTCACCACATACAAGGCTTTCATCCGCAGCTCAATGGAATACTTTTCCTGCCTCACACCCAGCTCGGCTTCATGTTGATGAAACCAAAGCTTTCAGATTCATTGGAATCTCCTGGGATGAAGCTAACTCCGAGGGCCTTTCACTCACTCGCCGCAGGCAGGTTGGTGGTATTTCTGTCTTTTACCGACTCCTCTCCGGCCTTGCTCCCCCAGCTCTCTCTGTGCTCTGTCCCCCCTATATTCCTTCAGGTCGCACAAGATCTGCCTGCAACTCTCTTATGGTTAAACTGCCAAAATCTGGGCTCTCTGCTCACCTTCACTCTTTCCTTCCCCTTTTCTCCCGCCTCTGGAACAAACTCCCCCACTCCCTTCAATCCCACTCCTCCCTCCAGGTCTTTAAAACAGCTGTTTACCAGCATCTCTTATCTTCCCCCATCCAAAACCTTGATCTTTTCTACCCCCGGTAATTCACCCCAGATACACTTTTTTTTGAAATTCCAACTTCTTTCCTGGAAGTCCTTGCAGTGTTCATGTGTTTTATTCCTCTCCCACCTCCCCCCAAGCCCTCCCCCTCCCACATTTCTCCCGATGTCCCTGCTCTCAAATGTTGTGTTTGTGTCCTTCCCCCTCTCTCCCCAACTTGTCTACCGCTCCCCTTATTTTTGTGTTTTATGTGTCGGTTTGACTTTTTGTGTGATTAATGTTCGCTCTTTCACGAGCCTCGATCTTGTATACAAAAAAAAACAAAAAAAAAAACAGAAAAACAATTTATGAAAATAGTAGGTCCTGTACAAACCTACTATAAACACACCTTGGTGATCATATTTATGTGGTACATTGCCATCATTGCATTGGACCACGAATGCTCAAATTGAATCCCAGTAAATCCATCCTTTCCCACAATGACTTGTACAGACTTGTCAAACCAACGATCACCTCCACTGCCAAATAATACTTGATTGTTGTTTTCTTTTAGGTCTTGGTCATCCAGGCAGAGGCAAAAGAGGGCCGACTCAATGAGGGACAAGGCCGATCCATGTCCTTGAGCCTGCAGTTTCTTTCTCAAGCGTGCCCAAACATCTCGTCGCTCTGCAGTAAGGCTGGCCACAGGAAACTTGACTGGAGGTCGTGATTCTGACAGAATATGATGAAGATTGGCCTGTACAACAAAGAGAACATCAATGAGAAGAACGGATTTTGATGAGAGGCTGATGAAACGCACAGAAGCGCAAAAGAATGGAACAAAGGGGATATTGGTCATTTGCTAATATACATGTTGGATATTCATTGTCTGACAAGCAGGAAATATAATTTCAGTTGAAGTGTGAATGGCAAGAGAATTGTGTCAGTCAGTAATAAAGATACAGCTATGTTTAAAACTATGGCTACTTCGTACAATTTTGCTATTTGCTGTATATCACATATAACATTCTTGGGAAAAATGCCATGGGCAAAGAAAATGCCCTTTTATATTGTATGTGCCATGTGGCAAAGTATAGAAAAGAAGGTACATTCCATAGCTTGCAGAAAATGCCAAACAATAGAAAAGAAGGGACATTCAAAGAATCTTGTGTGCATGCCGGACTGCCCTTCACCCTTGTGTTCTGAGGAGGGACCAAGTCATGCTCTCGAAAAGTTCATACAAAGGGGCGCCTTACATCTGGCAAATAAAATACATTTACTTCATCAGGCAGGTGTATTAATCAAATTGGCACCTCTTGCAATTGTCGCCATGCAATTTTGTGCCTTACCCTGAAGAGAGGAGACTTACATTCTTTACAAAATTGGTGGCCTGTCTCGCTGCTTTGTGCGGACTACAAAATCCTTTCCAAAGTCCTTGTAAACCGCATAAAGCCCCATACCACATATGTGCAAGAGAGAGTTGGGATGAGTAGATAGAAGTTGATCCTTGTTATCAGACAGCAAGATGTCGATGGAGTCATCACTGTTTGGTGGACGGTACAACACACATATGAACAAAAGGTGGGAGCGAAGGGGAAGCCGTAGCTTCACGAGAAAAAAGAATCCGTAGCTCCTCCCAACCCCCCAGATCTGCTTTCATCACAACCCTCTTGAGGAAGTTCAGTTTTTCATACTCCTGGATCTCACTATCAGCCATGATCTTTTTTTTTAGCAAACCAAATTTCAAAGTTTGCTTCCAAAGCCAGCCACCGACTGGGCAGCCTCCGTCATGCAAACTCCTTCCGTGGCACACTTGACCTCTTATCCACCTCCAAGGCCTACATCTGCATCATGATGAAATACAGCTATCCCTTTTGGGATGGTGTCCCTGCCTGCCTTGCTTAGCTTGACATAGTGGAAACGAATGTCGTCATGATCATTGGAATCTCGAGCGATGAAGCTGAGTCTATGGGCATGTCACTTTGCCACTGCAGACCAGTTGGTGGTCTCTGATTTCTAACGCATCCTTTCTGTGCTTTGTCCCTTTTACATCCCCTTTATAAACCCAAGCCTGAGTGGTGGGGATCTGGCCCACTTTGAACATAATCAGTTAGAAAGAGCACAGGTGTAGTGTGCAAGGTATTAGTGATGGCCATTTCCCTTACCATGATGGTGCTTGCAGGTAGAATGTAGCCCGAATCATCAAGCAGATTGCAGGTGTATATGTATCCTTTATGAAGCACAACAAGATGGCGGATGCCAAGTATGGTCTGGAGCTCATCTCGTGACTCGTGAGGTATGCGGCTTGTACCGAACAAATGATTCAGTTGGGACATGCACATCAGATATGATTTTGGACGAGAACTCGACCTGTCAAGGCAATTGTGGTATGAGCAACTGAAGACGTTTGAAGGACAATATATTTATGTTTTATCATTATCTCAATTCTAAACTTGTGGAATCATAATTAACATTTTAATGAGAAACAATTTGTGATAGTTTAATCAATGTCACAGTTTGCAAACAACAAAAATCCAAGGCAGCAAGAATATCAAAAAGCACTCACACAAAACCAGTGCCATCTCTGTGAGCCAGGCCACCACTATCTGCTGGGGTCAGCAGACCAGCCTTGAGAGTGCGATGAAATCGAGCGATCGAGACAACCAGGTTTGTGGCACACACCAGCTGTGAGCCAGGAGTCAATCCCATGTTTATACCATAATTGGTGATGCATAGAGAATCTCTGCGATTCAAGAACGAGTCCTCAATGAAGGCTTGGAGGTGGGCAGTCGATGTACGTGCGGATTGGAGGGTGCCCAGAGCAAGGTTGGTTGATGAAAGACATGACGATTGCATTGATAATTATCACCATCATTACCTCTGCTGCCATTCCCTCGAATTAAATAATGTCATTAAATGTGTAATAAATCTTTGATTTTATAACTGAGCTCTCAAAGGTTATTTTGTATTGGTAAGCAACAGCAATAACTTACCAGTGGTGTAGCTTGTGTGTTGATTTTCCTTGTCACAAGCCAAGAGTTCATTCTGCAGCAACTGACCCTCTCCATGTTCAAATGAACTACAGATTTGCTCTGTCTTCCTGTTACACATAAATAGTCATTAACGAGATACACATCAAGATACAGTCATCCAAATCTTACCTTTCCACAATGTGGGTGGACGTGTACATATGTAAACAATTGAAAGCATCAATCTTGGGAAAATGCCAGGGGCATAAAAAAGGCCCCTTTATATATCGGTTAAAATACATCTACGTCTTCATGCAGCTGTATGATTCAAATTGGCGCTCCTTTATATGAACTTTTCTGGAGCATAGCTTGGTTCATATGAAGAACATAAGGATAGTCCAGCAGGCACACGACATTTATTTTCGAATGTCCTTTCTTTTCTATCGTTAACTATTCTTTAGTCTTTTGTAATGTACTGAAGCATTTAAAAAGTAGGCCTCGTCTCCTGGACTAACACATCTGCTTATACACCTCCCTGTTCCTTCGCTCTCTGCTCTCCTTGCTCTCAATCTCCTATTCTTCTGTTTCTGCTTCTGAACCTGTGCTGGCATCCTTAATCCCCCTGAGGCATCATTCTTGCCCTCATTTCGGGAATTTCCCCAGATGGTTTTCACGGTTTCTTTTAAAAATGTTTAAACTTTCCCCTGAAGTGTTGTATTCTGTTGTATATTATAACACACTTTTCTTCTTCTTCTTTGAAAGGTTGTTTTCGATTTGTTCACCTAATGTCTTCATTTCAAATAAAAATTCAATCTCTTACAGTTCTTCCTTCCTACATTCCCTAAACTCACCTGCATTCCACCCCTCCTCCAACGTTTTCAAATGGATCTCTGACTTGAAAATCACAAGAAACTCATTTTGCAATAAATGTTCGTTTTCTCTTAATTGTACAACACTTTCTAAAATCCAAACTCAATCTTCCCCTCCAAACTCCCCCCTCACCCATCCCTTTCAAATTCCTCCCCTTGCCCCTCCCATCCTAAACTCCCCCCTTGCCCCTCCCCTCCTAAACTCCCCCCTTTCCCCTCCCCTCCTAAACTCCCCCATTTCCCCTCTCCTAAACTCCCCCCTTGCCCCTCTCCTCCTAAGCTCCCGCCTCACCCTCTGCTCCCAAACTCCCCCCTCCCCTCCTTTACTCCCCCATCACCCATCCATTTCAAATCTCTCCCCTTGCTCCTCCCCTCCTAAACTCCCCCCTCACCCTCCCCTCCCAAACTCCCCCTCACCCCTCCCCTCCTAAATTCCCCCCTCACCCCTCAATTTCAAATCTCCCCACCCTCCTTTTTTTCTCCAATTCTCTCCTCTCACCCCTCCTCCTCATAGCGTCCTCCCCGCTTCCCCCCCACCCCTCCAACTCTGACCTCCATCTCCTTCAACCTTCTTTCTTGCTCTGCCCATCCTCAAACAACACCTCACTATGCCTCATCCAATCACCATCAAAGCTTTTGTCCTCCTCATCTTTCCCTTTCTCCTAGCTCTTCTGAAATCTCTGACACACTATCAACAGCTCTCCATACTTCCTCCTCCTCTTCCTCATCTTACCATACACCTCCCCTCCCCTGTACTGTATCCAATGCTCCCCCTTCCTCTTCATTAACGGTATGGACCTCAAACATCCGGGGCCTTCGCTCAAACTTGACTGATCTCCCATACAGGTTGCTGCTGACAAACCAGACTTGATCTGCTCAACAGAAGCTTTCCTCCTTCAAGATGTCTCTGATTCCTTAATATATCTCCCTGGTTACTCCCTCCTCCGGTATGATAGACCTGAGCCTCGCCCTGGAGGTGGGGTTGCTATATTTATCAAAAACTCTCTTCCTCACTCTCCCTGCACTGCCCTCTCTCTACTTCCCCCCCATGAGGACCTCTAGCTACGGCTTCCCCTCTGCTCCCACCTTTTGTTTATATGTGTTGTAGCGTCTATCAAACAGTGATTACTCCATTTACACGTCGCTGTCTGACAACATGGACCAGCTTCTATCCACTCATCTCAACTCTCTCTTCCTCATATGTGGCGACTTCAACTGTCATCATGCCAGCTGGCTGGGTGTAGGTACCTCTCGCTCCAGTCATGGCACCTCAGCAAAGGAATTCTGTGACCTATTGGGACTGACACAATCTGTCAATTTCCCGACCCGGATCTCAGTCAATGGAGCATCTTCCCTTCTGGACTTGGTTTTGACTGACTTCGCTGCAAATGTCTGCTGTTCTTCTTCTGCTCCAAGCGGTTCATCTGATCATTTGCTTGTTAAAGTGGACATCTCTCTGGCCATTTTCAGAGAGCCTCTGCAGCACTGACGAGTCTGGCATTTTTACTCAGGCAGACTGTCACAGTCTTCAAACATCCATCATTAATCTGGACTGGTCTCCCATCTCCACTGCCTCTGACATAAACTCATCCTGGGAATTCTTCCAAAGTAAATTGCTCTCTCTCTCATGAACATATTTATCCCATCCCGTCTTCAGTTGTCATGCCCTTCCTCCCGTCCATGGTACGTGGAATCATGTGGTGAGGCAGTTGCCCTGAAATAACTTGCCTTCGCTTCATGGAAGGCAAATCCAACTGAAGGCAATCTCTGTTCTTTCAACAAAGCATTTCACAAGTGTGTGTCTACCCTCAGGAGAGCCAGGAAACAATATCTCTCTCAGCTCAAGACTGAACTCTCAAACCTGTCTCCCTCTTCCAAATCCTGGTGGCATCTGGTCAAATCTGTTTCTGGTGTTTGTTCCCCCTCCATCCCCTCCCTTACCTCAAATGGCTAAACAGTTGACACCGCACGTGACAAAGCTCAATGCCTCAACTTTGGGTTTGCCTCAAAATCTTGTGTCCCAAACCCATTTCTCTCCGTACCCGCTGTAGAAGAATAATGATCTCTACTACTGAACTCCAACTTAGAAACCTCTCAACCAGTTTACCCAAAGAAACTCAAACTTGTTTACCAAGTCAATGTTTATTGAAACTGTAGAGAGCTGTTGCATAAATAAACGTACTAATTCAAGATTATAACAACGCGTTGTTCTGCCGGTCGTGGCTGGAGCTCCTTCTCTTGATGACCAGTCTCTCTCTCTTTTTTTTTTTTTTTGTATACAAGATCGAGGCTCGTGAAAGAGCGAACATTAATCACACAGAAAGACAAACCGACACATAAAACATATAACATCGGGAGCGGTAGACAAGATGGGGAGAGAGGGGGAAGGACACAAACACAACATTTGAGAGCAGGGACCGAGAGACATGGAGACATCGAGAGATCTGAGAAAGGGCGAGGGCTTTGGGGGGGGGGGCATGGGAAGGGGGCGGTGGGAGAGGTATAAAACATATGGACACTGCCAGGACTTCTAGGAAAGAAGTTGGAATTTCAAACAAGGTGGATCTGGGGTGAATTAGCGGGGGTAGAAAAGATCAAGGTTTTGGATGGGGGAAGATAAGAGATGGTGGTGAACAGCTGTTTTAAAGACCTGGAGGGAGGGGTGGGATTGAAGGGAGTGAGGGAGTTTGTTCCAGAGGCGGGAGAAAAGAGGAATGAAAGAGTGAAGGTGAGCAGAGAGCCGACATTTCGGCAGTTTAACCATCAGAGGGTTGCTGGCAGATCTTGTGCGACCTGTAGGAATATTTGGGGGACAGAGCACAGAGAGAGCTGGGGGTGCAAGGCCAGAGAGGAGTCGGTAGAAGACAGAAAGACCACCTACCTGCCTGCGGTGAGTGAGTGAAAGGCCCTCAGAGATAGCTTCATCGCGGGAGATTCCAATAATTCTGAAAGCTTTGGTTTCAACAGCGTGAAGCCGAGCTAGGTGTGAGGCAGGAGCACCGGCCCATAGGAGAGAACAGTATTCCATTGAGCTGCGGATGAAAGCCTTGTATGTGGTGAGGAGCTCAGGTGTGCCGAGGAAGGACTTCGCACGACGGAGGATGCCCAGTCGGCGACTGGCTTTGGAGGCCAGCTTGGAAATGTGGTTTTCCCAAGAAAGAATCTTTCCTCCGATGATTTTGGAGGAAAGAAAGAATCTTTCCTCCGATGATTTTCAAAGAAGAATTTCACGTGCGGAATCTTTCCTCCGATGATTCTTCTTGTTTAAATAGAACTTTGCTCCTTTTCATGTCAGAGCATTGGAATGCAGAGTTCAGCCCAAGGCCTATAGCCCCCAGACATCGAGACGCCTGCAAGGCATCTGTTTCCTGTCCAGAAAGCCCTAGAGGCTCTTTGGAACAGCTGCCTATCGTTAGGAACTAGAAGCACTACATAATTCCTCCGAGAAAGGTCACTTTCTCATGACCTACCTGAGAAGGAATTCGCCCAGCGCCTGGGTTTGTCAGAGAGGTGACAAAAGCCATTCCACAGATAGCGCATTTCTGTCCTAGTTCCATGTCCAAAAAGTTACACAGGGAGATCACATTCTGTCCCTCATTTTGGGTCCAGTCCCAAGGCTTTGCTCACGCTGCACGGTAAAACATATTTTACACAATATCACATTGAGATGTAATTTAGCAATATTACCAACTGTCAATATATATGAATATTTAATATTCCACAGTCCCTGATTTTTTTCTTTTTGTTTATATTAACCATTAATCTAAACATCACCACAATACTCAAACCATAAATTTGGTAATCCAATTCCCTAAGGCATACACCGTCATTCTGGAAAAATCTGATCACAAAACATTTCTTTGTTCCTTTGACTCTTTCCATATTAATAATGCAATTCACTTCATTTGCATATAGCATACAACACTTCACCTTTACCAAAACACAATAATTTCAAGTCACAATTAAAAAAAAAAATAAAGCATCTGCAACATTTGGCAATACGTTTTGCTTCAAAACAAATGTTGACTTTTTGTTTGAAAAGAAGGGGCTGATCACTTGTGTTTGAAATTCAAGTATGAAACATTTTTTCTTCTGATGTCTTCATAGCACCTACACTATTTTGCGTAGGATTTTCCGCTGTTGTGATAGCTGGGCAGAGTCATAAACTGACCCTGCTCTCCATGCAGCATCCTTGCCACTCTTGCTGTGAGCCATAGTAGATTTGAACAAGGTTTTTGTCCAGTTGTAATCAACTTGCCTCCTCACTCATGAATATGGAGCAAGTGTTGATGTGATGTTGATTGGCCAGCAAGATGTGGAACAGGGATGCCAGATGCATCCACAATGATGTTGGGACCATGGTATTCAAGTTGTCCATGGTCCATACCATGAGCAACCAGCAGAATCGTGCACAGCTGTTGTGGAGGAAAAGGCACAGCCGTTCGCTTGCAGCTCCATGCTGGCTCCCCGGAAGTTGGTAAAGTAATAACACATGTCACCGCATTCAGTAGAAGTTGCAGACAAGATGTCGTCATCCCGCAATTGCTGACTTGATGAAGGTTTGAGGCATTCAAACAAAAGTAAGTGATCGCCTTTCTTCCATAAGTTGCAGTGTGATCCAGGCAAATGGTCACAAAAATTCCTTTGGTGAAGGTAAGCATCCATCTCCAATTTTACAAAGGAGAATGTCCATCATTCTTTGAGAAGGAGGGTGTATGCGTCAATTAACTTCATTTTTAGCCACAAATTTTCTTTCTCGAACTTCTTCCCAATTCTGTTAGCACTCCCTTTGAGATGTGATCTGGTCTTATCCTTTTACTCAGCCATATCTGAATCTGCTTTCCACACACACTGAATCAGATAGGGTACATCTTATCATGAAATCACCATATTTTAACTAATCATATGTTTCTTATAACAGTTTCACATTCAACCATTTGTTGTTTTCCTTAAAACATTCAAAAAAGTTATATTCATTTATATGCGTCACACAAATAATATTCAAATCAGGTATATATTTTACTACTAAACTAAGAATAGCATCCACAATTGCTTTCAGGTTAATAAAATTTAAAAATTAAACTCATGCAGTTATTTTAACACTACTCCAAGAAAATAAAAGCATTAATAATGAGTATATATGATTAAAATCACAAACAGGTATATCTAATTCCCAACAAATTTTGCAAACAAACAAACTATGCATAATATATTATTATCATAGTCCTCCCACTTTTTTTTCCATTTAACAGTGTAACTTGTGGCGATATGAGTTTACTGATCTTGTAAAACTGATGCAATTCATAACATTTTCATTATGCCATTATCTTAACTCTACTGTACTCATTTGCAACATTACTTGATTCAATCTGTTAATCTCGGTATCATTCATATCATCATAAAATCTTTCTATTTTGGGTCCATATTTGTTTCTATTCTTATCAATCCCCTATGGTTTATCAATTCGTTCCAAAATACCACAATCAAAGGTTTTAACCAAAGCTCTACCAGACTATTTCCAATTTGAACTCAAAATGCTAGTGAAACAATGATTCGAAGAATTAACTTCAAGGGGTCAAAAAATTCATTTTATAAACAGATCTAATTTTTCCCATCCAATAGTTTTCCTTGCCAAATGTCATATTATAATACTTTAATAAACCTTCGAAAAATGTTTCCCATCTCAACAAATTCCCTTTTACAAATAGCCATCTGTAAATTACGTATTTAACCACAATTTTCTCCCAATTTGTTTGGCCTAAATGGCCACCGAAGTGGCTGCCAACATGCAATACTTTTTTTTATCTACCAAGCAAGTACTCATCCACATAAGGCCTCTACCAAAATGTTGTTTTAAAAACAAATCTGGGATTTTCTGATTATATGGATGCACACTCTCAGGATATTTCAGGCTGCTGTTGACAATCCACTATGATAAATTAATTCCTTCACCCACAATCAAATAATTAATACAAATTGAGGATATTATCCCTATCACATTCATTTATAGATTAATTACGTTGGATCTAATTTTTTCTCCCACTGCTATAAGGAAGAACAATAGCTCTTATAAGTCTTTGTAATATCTCACTTAATTTACCCAGCATCGAAGAATTTATTTATTATCCATTCCCCTTCTGTTTACCAGTGACTTTGTTTAAACTCCATAACTTAATCTGATGACTCCCATGTGTACAGCTACCACTTATTGAAACCCCTACTTTTGTAGAAAATATCCAAGTAAGTGTTATTACGCCCCCTTAACTGTTGCTCATCCATTTTTATGCAACTAGTGAGTACTACTGACACCAGTATGCCAATATAGGTGTGCCAGATTATCAAATATGTTGCAGGTAAACGTAACATCGCGTTCTGAGGTTAAATAACGTAACAGCGCATTCATGTC
Organism: Myxine glutinosa; assembly: GCF_964187855.1. Taxonomy (NCBI): domain Eukaryota; kingdom Metazoa; phylum Chordata; class Myxini; order Myxiniformes; family Myxinidae; genus Myxine; species Myxine glutinosa. The sequence continues at coordinate 24,474,044 of NC_136261.1, forward strand.
TGCCCCTTGGTTTTAAGATTCACAATGCAATCCGTTTTAAAACTCATCAAGATTTTCCTTACTATATTCCCATATCATTTACGCCTAATATACATCCATACATACAGCACAATTTATATGCTGATAAAATTCAAGTTTATATATATCAAACATCCGTGAGCAGAGTACCCTGGGAAGTCAGTGTAAGACCTCTCCCAAATTTGGCTAATTTTGTACTTCCTCATTTTTTTTTTTTATGAAGCTCATATCCATAAATAGCTTCGTTAAAAATTTTAAAAAAGAGAAAAAGTCGCTTCTATCACTGGTGCCGCAGCATTCGTCATTCCATATGCTCCCCCACCGTGACCAAACCGAAATAAAGGGAGCTCAACCATAGGAATACTGTAGAAGCTTCCACCATAGGAACTCAACGTAATCACGACTCGGCCACAAAACGAGCAGTTTTTGCAGGACTGGTGCCGCAGCATTTGTCGTAATACAAAAATCGCAAAATAAATGTATGTACACCACAGGTCGACCTCTATTTACATAGTATACCATATCAGTGGTTCTTCATGAAAGCACAGCACCTTCTCTAAAGATAAAAAAAAGTCTTTAGTGGATATTTGTGACGATTTCACGGCACCCTCTCTGAAAAATGCGTAGACCTCTGTAGTACACTAATACAGGGCTTTGTGCATCTGCATGCATTGTGGATTTCGCCCACCGACCACATTGAGTTAATCTCATAAATATTTCTTCCATTCAAATCATAAAGCAAAAGTCAAATCAAAAATGAACTCAAAAAATGAAATCAAAACAAAAAAGAAATTAAAATGAAAAATCAAAAAATGAAATAAAATGAAAACAAAATGAAATCAAAAATGAAATTAAAATCACAAATCATCTCCCTCTAAAAAAATCAAGATTATTATCACAATCTTCTGATTTCAATTTAAGTATGTCAATGCTTCCTTTTTAAGAATTCACTTTTAAACCAATTAAAAGACAACATGCATAATCCCTTTTCCAATTTGGTCCAACTTCAATTTTGAAAACTAACTCAAAAGTTCGGCCAAAAGGTCTAACCGATGAAAAAGTATTTGTCCACTCCAATCCATTTCCCTATCAAATCTTACAAAGGAGCCTGGAAGAGAATGGAAAATCACAAGCTCTATCAAAGGAACAATAATATGTTGTTCCAAACCCACAACAACAACAACAAAAAAAAACATCAGCCAAAAAAAATCCTAATAAAATTCAATAGAACACCATTGAGCTCAAGACAGCCCGATTCCTCATTTCACAAGCAGGAAACACAATGTCGCTTCTTGGGGGTCCTCCAAGGAGCGAAAATATGCTTCCCACTCATCCTATTACCTTCATCAAAAAAGAGGATATTACATTTAAGCCCGTATGCTTGTCTGTCTGCACAGAACAATTTTGACTTTCTCTACATTTGTTGATATTGTTGAGGATCTCAACGTCGGCCTTTTTTCCCCTTAAGAAGGGGGGGATTAATCCCCTTGTGTGCGACTGACCGACGTGAGTCCTGAAGTTTCCCAGCTCCATCCAGAGAGGCAGGTGAGCAACCTCGTTCGCGACCGCGGACAAGATGTTAATTGCCGAGCGGATTAGCAGCCGCGGCACGAACCATTAGCAAGTACTAGACACGATTCTTGAACGTTGGCCAAATCATGCCACAGGTATTCAATTGGGAAAAGACAAGGACGAACGGATGTGAGGAAACCAGAAGGTAAGGAAGAACAAATATAATTTATTACTAATATTTACACAATCAAAGGAACCAAGGAGAAGGAAAGAAACAAAAATAATTTACAGAAGGATGGAAGGATCAGAAGGACACAGAGTAATTCTAGCTTACCTATGCAGTCTTACTTAAACCCCAGGACAACACAAAAGATGGACGTCAGTCAGACTTACACGGGGAATGATGATAGGAATGACAGGAACGAATGGCTGGAAGGGGAGGAAGGTTCAGCTGGAGTTTTGCTCCCGCCCAGGACGTCGGGCTCGACCTCGACGGCCATCGATGCCACCGATCCCACAGCAAGCTGGTTCCCGCATAGCAGCGGGTTGAAGCTGCGTGTCACAGGGGGGCCGGACTACAGTGGTCTCAAAGCTGCAGTTGGTTCAGCTGCGGTGGACTCAAAGCTGCGGTTTGTTCACTCAACTCTCTCAGTGCTCACTCCTCCACTGGACTCAACAACACAGCTCCTCCTCCACTGAACTCAACTCTGCTGCTCCTCCTCCACTGAACTCAACTCTAAAACTTCGGTGGGGGCGCCGCGTGACGGGTTTTATAGCGCCACACCCTGGAACGTACGCGAAACTGCCCGATCGTTCTTTCTCCGCCCTCTCAAGCCAAACCCCTCGTGCTTGGTTGGTTGATCGGGGCTGGCTCACTCCTCCTTCCTATTACGAGGTGGAGACACGCCTTTCTTCTCCGAGGCTTGACCACATGGCAATGGCGGCGAATGCAGTTGGTAATGCAGGCAATGCAATTGAAAGGGGATTCTACCTTATTTCAATTCAATGCAATGCAGAGTCAACTAATGGGTAACACAGCCTTAAACTAATACACATAATAAGGAAATAACTATTTAGAAGGGTATATGGTGGCCTACGTGCATGTATATGGACTAACTAGGGGGACGACCTTTGACCTTTACACACAAAGCTGAGGTATTTACAAGAAATCATTACATTACTCAGGGTGATATTTACAACAAGATTCTCAAATCCGCAACAATATGAATGACAGAAAACTTCCATCACAGGTGCAACATCACCTGTGCAAGTGTGTAAAATCATAATCATGTCATTAATGACATGGTGTAGGCATCATAATTGTTTTAACACAGCAATCTTAAAATCACTGAGAAAAAATCCTGGCAAAAATCCACAATCCTGATTTCTGTGTCAATGATAATATTACCTACATAACATATTAATATTGATTTATAATAAACAATTAAAATGAAGACATAACATCTCATGACAAGGGGTTCAGGGAAAAACAATAACGTTTACCTGCAAGACATATTTCCACCCCATGCATCAATTGGAACAAACGAAGCATTCCGAATCCAAAATAAATTTTCACAGCAAGGTGCATGGTGCTTAATTACATTAGCTCTTGTATGAGCCTCAACCTGTGAGATCAAGTGAGAAATGAAGAGAGAGAAAGGGAGACAGAAAGATTGAGACAAAGAGAGGGGGCTAACAAAGAAAGAGAAAGAGAAGGAAAAAGAGAAAAACAGGAGAGATGATCTCTAATAATATTGATGACAAAACAACAGGTGAGAATACACCTGTTTGACAGGTTAAAACACCTGTTTGACAGGTGAAAATATGAAATTATCAAATTTACATTCAATGGCTCTGCCTTATAAAAATTATACATCCCCGTAACATGGGATTGCCTCTCATCAATTTTCATATTGATCGAGTAAAATTTAACTGTCATCCAAGATGGCAGCTGCAATAAAAACCCTTTAAAAAATTGGAAATTTTCCTAATCGGGATTCAGATATAGGGATGATTACAGGTGAAAATGTCATATTACACAAAGAGCGGGAGGGTGGTGGGGGGAAGGCATCAGGAATACAGGTAACAGGTAGATTGGGAGAAGAAGAAGAATAGAAAAAGAAGGGAGGGGGGAAGGGACGCAGGAGGGAAGGGGGGGTGGGCAGGGAGCTGACAGAAGGGAGGGGGAAAGGGACGCAGGAGGGAAGGGGGGGTGGGCAGGGAGCTGACAGAAGGGAGGGGGAAAGGGACATAGGAGGGAAGGGGGTGGGCAGGGAGTTGGATGATGGTGGGATGGGGTTCGGGTGAGGATTACAGTTAGGATGGAGGGGGCGGGAAATGGAAGGAGGGAGGAGGGAAGGGCGGGAGCCCAAAGGAGTGAATGGAGGGAAGACACAGAGGAGTGAGGGGGGGGGGGACACACACAGAGGAGTGAGGGGGGGGTATGAAGAAGGGATGGGAAGAATGAGGGGTGGATGAGGGTACAAAGACAAGATAGAGACAAGCTGGGACAAGCTGGGACAAACTGCAATAAGGGTTTGAGGGGAGGGGGAGCTGACGGCGGGAGGGAGGGGGAAAGGGGAGGGCAGGACAGGTAATACACGTAGATTGGGAAGAGAAAGGTATGGTGGGGGAGGAGGGAGAAGTGCAAAGGGATGGGGCAGATGTTACCTGGTCCTCCCGGTAACTACCTGGTCTTGGTGACCCCCGGACCGTGGGAGGACCCCGCCAGAAAGATATACGATTTATACGCTTTCGTAATGCAATCAATATGAAAGACACAAACAATTCAGGTCAATAAGCAACCCCACACCAAGGATCCGGATTAATTAATAATATATTCTCAATCCATCAACAGCAATCAACAATCAATCAACAATATTACTAAGATGGCCATCTCATATATTTCCCCCCTTTCCCCACTCATGACCCCTCAATAGTCACTGTCCCTCACAATGTCTCTGGGCCCCTCCAGACCAAGGTGAAGGTCGACTTCTCCGCACACGGGCGGTTGAACGGACCCCTGGCTGACGTGCTCCAAACGTGCACGTCACGTACCGGGAACAGCTGCTGCAGCGCACACCTCCTTGCAAAGCAAAGCGGGCAAAGCAAAGCGCGGCTCGCAAAGCGCGCGAGGCCCCAGGTGCGACCCGTACACGCCCTCGGAGGCGTCGAGGCGAACAGTGCCGGACACTTGGTTCCTTCCAGGAAGCCACGGCAACCTGACACATAACAGGCAATCACCCCGCGCAGGTAACTCCTCTCGCCAGATGGGCTTTTCAAACTCAGCGTTCCCCACGCTAATCAATATCGACACCGCTCGCGTCGGAGCTGGGCGAGGAAGAAGAAGATCGCCGCTTCTCCAGGACCTCGTGTCTTGTTTTCTTCTTCCGGTTCACCATCCCGTTTCCGGTCTCCTGTTATCAGGAGCGCCTCTAACCATTTAACCACATCAACCTTTAATAGAATAAACATTAATAAGCAATGACCTGAATAGTAATTCACCTATATCCGGAATCCGTAACACAGAGGAGAGGAGGGTTGGGAGGAGTAAGGCTGGGGGGGTGGGGGGGGTGGGGCAGGAGAGGATGAATGATGTGGATGTGGAGGTTACATTGAAATTTTTTTTGCTTCCGATCCCGTATGTAATATGTGAACAACGGGACCTGGTGAAAAGCTCGATCCTCAATAGTATAATGAATGAATCAACCCACTGGGTGTTATTTGAACGGGCGTATCGGCTGGCATCATATGTTCCAAAATTTCATTCAAGCCGAGGTTCGTACAAACAGTCTGAAGATCGTTCGATGCCGTTATAAAATCAATAAAATTAATTCCACTTGCTGACAGGATTCGAACCAAGCCAAAGATATCCATGTCCACCGCATTTACTGACTGTGCTATATTCCAACCTCGGCATTAAAAGAAAAATCCCTGTATTTATATATCGTGTGTTCGATCGTGCACACAACATCGGTCCATGTATAACGGATTAGCAGTTCAACGAGGTGCAAAACCATATCCGTGCCACAATGGAAATTTATGTCTTAAAATCGAGCCAGCCGATTTTGGGGGGGGGGGGGGCACTTTATTGCTTTTTCTGCCTCCCAATGACTTGTCGTGCTTCGGCACACTGTACAAGCGCTCGCGTAAAAATCGCTATTTACAAAAAATCGCTAATTATCGAGAAAAACCCTTGGATAATCGTTAAAAAATCGCTTTTTTTCCAATGTCAATGACCATCCGTCTATCTGCTCGTTCTATTGTTCCAATCAATCGGGATCTCAACCATTATTTTTAATGGGAAATCGACACAATTCGTGTACCAACGAAACGAGCAGATATAGGATGCAGAACGTTAACTGGAATCAATCGTGAGATATATACAAAATACACACAACAATACACAAAAATACACAAAATCAACAGGTCGACCATATTGTATACCATTTCACTTTTACATGACAGCGAACGAACGCAGCACCCTTTCTCTAACGACCCACGTGGTCCGTTAGTGGCTCTTTGAATTCGTAGAATTTATCAAAAACAAATTTAAAAATAAAAATTTGGAAAAAAGAATTAAAAAATTTGGGAAGAAAAAAATCATACAAATCGTCATGATATCTCTGAAATGTCCCGGGGCTTTCCGCAAACCTCGAAGAGGTATACCTTGTGGTGTTGCCCACCTACCACATAACACACACACAAAAACTGAACAATTAAGCAGGTTCGCATCGTACTGTACAGATGACACAAGACGGGATGCCTACCTTGTACACCTGGTCTTGTACACCTGGGCAGTCGATCTCCATGCTGGGACCACCAATTTGTAGAAGAATAATGATCTCTACTACCGAACTCCAACTTAGAAACCTCTCAACCAGTTTACCCGAAGAAACTCCAACTTGTTTACCAAGTCAATGTTTTTATTGAAACTGTAGAGAGCTGTTGCATAAATAAACGTACTAATTCAAGATTATAACAACGCGTCGTTCTGCTGGTCGTGGCTGGAGCTCCTTCTCTTGATGACCAGTCTCTCTCTTTCCTCCAATGATTCTTCTTGTTTAAATAGAACTTTGCTCCTTTTCATGTCAGAGCATTGGGATGCAGAGTTCAGTCCAAGGCCTATAGCCCCAGACATCGAGATGCCTGCAAGGCATCTGTTTCCTGTCCAGAAATCCCTAGAGGCTCTTTGGAACAGCTGCCTATCATTGGGAACTAGAAGCACTACATAATTCCTCCGAGAAAGGTCACTTTCTCATGACCTGCCTGAGGAGGAATTCGCCCAGCGCCTGGGTTTGTCAGAGAGGTGACAAAAGCCATTCCACAGATAGCGCATTTCTGTCCTAGTTCCATGTCCAAAAAGTTACACAGGGAGATCACATTCTGTCCCTCATTTTGGGTCCAGTCCCAAGGCTTTGCTCACGCTGCACGGTAAAACATATTTTACACAAGATCACATTGAGATGTAATTTAGGAATATTACCAGCTGTCAATATATATATGAATATTTTTTTATTCCACACCACCTCAGCCAGTCGAACCCAGCTACTCCTGGACTATGTGTCCTTCTCTCCTGACATGGTGGAGAAGTTTCTGTCAAACCTCGACTCTGATTCTGCAACTGGACCAGATGGCATCAGCCCACGGTTCCTAACATCCTGCTCTGCCGCTCTATCTACTCTATCTGCACTATCTGCCCTCTCTCTGTTCTCTTCACCCTCTCTTTTGCTCAAGGTCAACTGCCATCTGCTTGGAAATCAGCCAACATCACCGCTTTGCACAAAAAAGGTGCAAAAACAGATCCTAGCAACTACAGACCAATCAGCCTTCTCCCAATTATCAGCAAAGTCATGGAATCCATCATTGCTTCGGATATGAAATCTTTCCTGTTCTCCAATGGCTTGATCTCTGATCATCAATTTGGTATCAGACCAGGTCACTCTACTCTGGACATGCTGCTTCTGCTGTCTCAACAATGGATGGAGGTCCTCAATGCCAAACAGGAAATTAGAGCTGTCTCCCTCGACATATCACGTGCCTTCGACACGGTCTGGCACCCGCTCTGCTCACCAAACTCTCCTCCTTTGGTATCCATGGAAATCTCCACGCATGGCTGGCGGACTTCCTCTCTAGTCGTCGTCAACGTGTGGCCCTGAATGGGTTTCTCTCATCTCCTCTTCCTGTTCAGGCTGGAGTTCCCCAAGGCAGTGTTCTGGGCCCCGTGCTTTTTCTGGTCTTCATCAATGATCTCTGTGACTCTCTTGAAAATCCTCTCTATCTCTTTGCTGATGACTCCACTCTCTGCCACTCCATTCCTCTTCCCTCAGATCGGCAGTCTGCAGCCACCTCACTCTCTGAAGACTTGGACAAAATCACAGACTGGTCAAACAAGTGGAACATGTCTTTCAATCCTGACAAATCTCACACTCTTACTATGTCTCTCCGAAAAGATCGACTGGACAACCCTCCCATCTACTTTCTCAACAATCCTCTCCAAGAAGTTCTGTCGCTCAAGCTTTTGGGTCTCACTATCTGCCATGATCTTTCTTGGGAAAACCACATTTCCAAGCTGGCCTCCAAAGCCAGTCGCCGACTGGGCATCCTCCGTCATGCGAAGTCCTTCCTCAGCACACCTGAGCTCCTCACCACATACAAGGCTTTCATCCGCAGCTCAATGGAATACTGTTCTCCCCTATGGGCCGGTGCTCCTGCCTCACACCTAGCTCGGCTTCACGCTGTTGAAACCAAAGCTTTCAGAATTATTGGAATCTCCCGCGATGAAGCTATCTCTGAGGGCCTTTCACTAACTCACCGCAGGCAGGTAGGTGGTCTTTCTGTCTTCTACCGACTCCTCTCCAGCCTTGCACCCCCAGCTCTCTCTGTGCTCTGTCCCCCTAATATTCCTACAGGTCGCACAAGATCTGCCAGCAACCCTCTGATGGTTAAACTGCCGAAATCTCGGCTCTCTGCTCACCTTCACTCTTTCATTCCTCTTTTCTCCCGCCTCTGGAACAAACTCCCTCACTCCCTTCAATCCCACTCCTCCCTCCAGGTCTTTAAAACAGCTGTTCACCACCTGGCACCATCTGGCACCATCTGGCACTGGCACCATCTCATCTCTTATCTTCCCCCTTCCAAAACCTTGATCTTTTCTACCCCCGCTAATTCACCCCAGATCCACCTTGTTTGAAATTCCAACTTCTTTCCTGGAAGTCCTGGCAGTGTCCATATGTTTTATACCTCTTCCACCGCCCCCTTCCCATGCCCCCCCCCCAAAGCCCTCGCCCTCTCTCAGATCTCTCAATGTCTCCATGTCTCTCGGTCCCTGCTCTCAAATGTTGTGTTTGTGTCCTTCCCCCTCTCTCCCCATCTTGTCTACCGCTCCCGATGTTATATGTTTTATGTGTCGGTTTGTCTTTCTGTGTGATTAATGTTCGCCCTTTCACGAGCCTCGATCTTGTATACAAAAAAAAAAAAAAAAAAGCCCTCGGGTCCTAAAACTCTGCGCTGCCGCTCTAGCTCACTTTCTGTTCTATTCACCCTCTCTTTTTCTCAAGGTCATCTGCCATCAGCTTGGAAATCAGCCAGCATTACCACTTCACACAAAAAGTTGCAAAAACAGATCCCTGCAACTACAGACCAATCAGCCTGTTCCCAATCATCAGCAAAGTCATGGAATCCATCATCGCTTCTGATATTAAATCCTTCCTCTTCTCAAAAGGCTTGATCTCAGATCATCAATTTGGATTCAGACCAGGACATTCTACCCTGGACATGTTGCTCCTGCTGTCTCAACATTGGATGGAGGTCCTCAATGCCAAACAGGAAATCAGAGCTGTCTCCCTTGACATACAGTCACGTGAAAAAGTAAGTACACCCCATGTAAAGTTTTGACTTTTTCAACATATTTCAACATACAGCTATTTGATCTTAATTTCAACATTATTGACAGATAAAGGTGATATAATATAACAAATATCATGAAACTTTTACATTTTGTAGTCCATTGTATAATTTAAATAAACATAAATGCAAATTTTGCATGTGGAAAAAGTATGTACACCCTTGGCTCTAATCGGTGGTATTGCCCCCTTTGGCAGAAACAACCTCAAGTAGGCATTTCTTATAACTGTCTACCAGTCTCTGACATCGACTGGGAGAAATTTTTGCCCACTCCTCCATGCAGAATTCTTTCTTCTGTGCGATGTTTGAGGGGTTTCTTTCATGCACAGCTCGTTTCAAATCCCCCCACAACATCTCGATGGGATTTAGATCCGGGCTTTGCCTTGGCCATTCCAGAACCCTCCATTTCTTTCTTTTCAGCCATTCCTTGGTGGATTTACTGGTATGTTTTGGGTCATTGTCATGTTGCAAGGTATACCTTCGGTTGAGCTTCAACTTTCCGACAGATGGCCTCACATTACCTTCAAGCACCCTCTGGTACAATGAAGAATTCAAAGTGGATTCTATGATGGTGAGCTGCCCAGGCCCTGATGCAGCAAAGCTGCCCCAAACCATAATATTTCCACCACCATGCTTTACAATTGGTATCAGGTTCTTGTGGTCAAATGCTGTCTTTGGTTTTCGCCAAACATGTCTTCTGGTACTGTGGTCAAATAGCTCTACCTTTGAATCATCTGTCCAGAGCACATTGTTCCAGAAGTGCTGGTCCTTGCCTAGGTGTTCATTGGCAAACTTTAGTCTTGCCCTGATGTTCTTTCTGGACAGCAAAGGTTTCCTCCTGGCACACCTCCCATGTAGATCAAATTTGTGCAGCCTCTTTCTAATTGTAGACTCGTGCACTTTGACATCAACAGTGGCAAGAGCTACCTGTAGGTCCCATGATGACATTCTGGGGTTCTTAGAGACTTCTTTCAGCATCTTGCCTTCTGCTCTCGGGCTGAACTTGCTGGGACGGCCTGGCCTGAACAAGTAGGCAGTTGTTTGGAATCTTCTCCCCTTGTAGATGATCTTCCGAACAGTCGAATGATTGATTTCAAATTGTTTGCCGATCTTTTTAAATCCATTCCCAGACCCGTCGGCATCTATAACCTTCTTTCTGAAGGCCTCAGAGAGCTCTTTTGATCTAGGCATGGTGACACTGCACACTTCAACAACAAAGAGCAAACCAAACTAAATGTCTGAGGTTAAAATAAGACAGGTTCCTCCAAGATCCTCTCTAATGATGTTCTAATCATTTGCACCTGAGCTGTTGCACCTGTTTCTAATTTTAGGTATTTGAAGGAGTGATAAATGTAGGGGTGTACTTACTTTTTCCACATGCAAAATTTGCATTCATGTTTATTTAAATTATACAATGGACGACAACATGTAAATGTTTCATGATATTTGTTGTATTATATCACCTTTATCTATCAATATTGTTGAAATGAAGATCAAATAGCTGTATGTTGAAATATGTTGAAAAAGTCAAAACATTACATGGTGTGGACTTACTTTTTCACGTGACTGTATCTCTTGCCTTCGATATGGTCTGGCACCCCGCCATGCTCACCAAACTCTCCTCATATGGTATCCATGGAAACTTCCACACATGTCTGGCGGACTTCCTTTCCTGTCGTAGTCAATGTGTGGCTCTAAATGAAATTCTGTCATCTCCACTTCCATTCCAGGCTGGCATTTCTCAAGGGAGTGTTCTGGGCTTTGCGCTTTTCTCGGTCTTCTTTAATGATCTCTCAGACTCTCTGGAAAATCCTCTCTATCTCTTTGCTGATGACTCCACTCTCAGCCGCTCCATCTCTCAACCCTCAGATCGGCAGTCTGCACCCTCCTCACTCTCTGCAGACCTGGACAATATCACAAACTGGTCAACCAAGTGGAACATGTCTTTCAATCCGGACAAATCTCACACTCTCACCATGTCTCTCCAAAAAGACCATCTGTTCAACCCTCCCATCAACTTTCTCAACAATGCTCTCGAATAAATTCTATCACTCAAGCTTTTGGGTCTCACTACCTGCCGTGAGCTTTACTGTGAAAACCACATTTCCAAGCTGGCCTCCAAAGCCAGTTGCCGACTGGGCATCCTCCGTCATGCGAAGTCTTCTTGGCACTACTGAGCTCCTCACCACATACAAAGATTTCATCTGCAGATTTATGGAATCCTGCTCTTCTATCTGGGATGGTGCTCCTGCCTTACACCAAGCTCGGCTTTAAGCTGTTGAAACCAAAGCTTTTAGAATCATTGGAATCTCCTGCGATGTCGCTGATTGTAAGGGTCTTTCACTCTCTCACCACAGGTAGGTTGGTGGTCTTTCTGTCTTCGACCGACTCCTCTCCGGCCTTGCTCACCCTGCTCACCCTGCTCTGTCTGTGTTCTGTCCCCCAAATATTCCTGTAGGATGCACAGCATGTGCCACAACTCTCTTCTGGTGATACTGCCAAATTCAAGACTCTGCTCACCTTCACTCTTTAATTCCTCTTTGTTTCTGCCTCTGGAACAATCTTCCATGCTCTCTTCAATCTCACTCCTCCCTCAAGGTCTTCCAAACAGCTGTTCACCACCATCTCTTATCTTCCCACATCCAAAACCTTGACCTCTTCTACCCCCGCTAATCCACCCCAAATCCACCTTTTCAAATTCCAGTTCTTTCCTGTAAGTCCTTGTAGTGCCCATTTGTTTTATACCATGCACCCCGCTCCAGCCCTCTCCCTTCCACAGATCTCCCCATGTCCCTGTTCATTCCAGTCGTTGTGCTTCCCTCTCTCTCTCCCCCTCTTGTCTCACATTCTATTTATTATGTTCATGTGTGTTTTTGTTTGTATTTATGTTTTTGTGTTTTATGTGTTAGCTCTTACATAAGCCTCGACTTTGTGCACAAAAAATAAGTTGTCAGAGGCATGCATGTGATTCTGTGATTGGATGTATGATGCTCAACGATTGGGTGTGGTTTGGTTCTACTTTCAAACAGGCATGGCTTGGACTTGTGTGCCATCTCAAAAATATATAAATATCTACCTACCGATATGCGTCATCATCAAGCAGCGCCCGGTGTGCTTTGAGGTACCGCCGGATGGTATCTTCCAGCCTTGGAACAGGTAATCTGCAACACATAAATACACATCATTAATTGTAATTTTCAAGTTTCAAATAATTGACCAAATACAGCACTGGAGTATGAGTAGGAACACAAAAAGACCAAGATGGAGTCATCAGGAGGAACCTGGATCGGATTCGGGTTTCATCTTCTCCTCCACCTTCAAACCCATTCCAGATGCAGCAAGGTGATCCCTACAAAAACTATTTGCAAGATTCACCCCTCCATAGACAAAAATGAGAAGGAAAGGAAGGAGAGATAGGGGACATATAAACAAATAAAGCATGCAGAGCGCACACACACACACACACACACACACACACACACACACACACACACACACACACACACACACACACACAGACAAACACACAAAGACACACCTTAACCAAACCAAACCAAACCAAACCAAATCGAAACCTAGCCTAACCTCACCAAACCCACCCGAACCTCTTATTATAAACTAGCCGAAAGCACCCGGAGTTGCCCAGGTTCTTTCTGAATGAATTTACAACGATAATTCAGCTTTTACTCGCGGCCGTAGAAGATTGACTACGATAATTCAGCTTTTACTCACGGCCATAGAAGATTGACTCCGATAATTCAGCTTTTACTTGCGGCCGTAGAAGATTGACTATGATAATTCAGCTCAGCTTTTAATTGCGAAATGGGCCCAGCCTGGCCGAAGCGCCCTCGACTGCTTTAACCTTCCCGGGGGCCGTCCGGACATTTTTAGTTTATTTTTGAATGAATTTACTACTGTAATTCTGCTTTTACTCGTGGCCATAGAAAATTGACTACTATAATTCAGCTCAGCTTTTAATTGCGAAATGAGCCCAGCCCGGCCAAGGTGGGCCTCGACCGCCCTCACCACCTAGCCTATAACTTTCCAGGGGCCCGTCCGGACATTTTTTGTTTTAGAGGTTTCCTCCTATCTTTCACCGTTCAGGAGATTAGTGCGCGCAGACAAACAAACAAACAAACAAACAAAAACTTTATTTTATATGTACAGATGGCATTTAATATGTTATAATTTTTTTTTCTTGACTTGGGTTCACTTTCTTAACTCAGTATATCAATGTGGTGAGTTTCTTTTACACTTTGGTGATTTATTTGTTAAAAGAACCATGTCACTGATTGTCTGTCGCAGCAAGAAGTCAACAACAGGATTATCTCAGGTGGCGTGGCAAAATGTACGGACAGGTGCATTTGATGATTGGCTTCACAGTCGGGTATACAAGGGTTGTTGCGTTCTGTATTAGTGGAAAACAACTGCTGCACGTCTCCAAAAGTTATTGCCGCTTCCTCTGGAGATGTTCCGTCAACTCGACAATGCTGTTTGTCATGGAGTGGTGGCTTTACGAAATTACGGCATGAAACAGCGTGCTATTGCTCGGCAGTATGGCATCACTCAAGGTTAGGTGTCAAAGATCCTGAAACGAAATGCTCAGAGGGGTGTCCCTACTCCAATACCGAGGCCAGGACATCCCCGCAGAACCACAAGGAGGGATGATCGCCAGCTGCACGGGTTAGTCCGCAATGGCCGTATTAAGTCAGCTAATCGGCTTGGGGCTGAGTGGCAGCAACTGACATGTGCCTGTATCCAGGAGGCTAGTCAACCAACGACTGGTTCAAGCAGGCTATCGTGCCAGGCATCCCCTGAGAAAGCCACGCCTGACCAGACAACACTGCCAGTGCCGATTGCAGTGGGCCAGAGAGCACCGTCAATGGCAGCCAGGACACTGGAATCATGTGATCTTCAGTGACGAGTCTAGATTTCTGGTCTATCGTCACGATGGCCGCGTCCGAGTGCACAGACAATTGCATGAAGCCTACAACAAATATTGTATCGTGCCAAGAGTCCAAGCTGGAGGTGGTGGGGTGATCGTTTGGGCTGCTTTTCATGCAGGGGGCAAAACTGACCTGGTTGTTCTGAATGGAAACCTGAACCACTTCAAGTACAGGGCCATTCTGGAAGAAACATTGCTTCCATTTGCTAGTGCAGCCTTTCAAGGAAACTTTGTCTTCCAAGATGACAAGGCACGGCCTCATCGTGCTCGCATGATCCAACACTTTCTTGCTGACCGAGGTGTAGAGCATATGGTGTGGCCTGCCATGTCCCCGGATATGAATCCGATGGAGAACTTGTGGGCAGAATTAATGCATCAAATCGACCACTTGGACCAGCAGCCGACCTCTGTGCGTGAATTGCAGCAGGCTATTGTCACTGCATGGCAAGCGATTCCTGTCCAAACCTTGGCAAATCTCGTGAAACTGCCTTTATGGCCACTCTGCCATAAAGCCCAGATCGGTGGAGTGTTGCAGTGATGGTTGTCCTTCTGGAAGTTTCTCCCATCTCCACACAGGATCTCTGGAGCTCAGCCAGAGTGACCATCGGGTTCTTGGTCACCTCGATTCCCACGACCCTTCTACCCCGATTGCTCAGTTTGGCCAGGCGGCTAGCTCTAGGAAGAGTCCTGGTTGATCCAATCTTCTTCCATTTAAGAGTTATGGAGGCCACTGTGCTTTTGGGAACCTTCAATGCAGCAGAATTTTTTTTTGAAGGCTTCCCCAGATCTGTGCCTCGACACTATCCTGTCTCTGAGCTCTGCAGGCAGTTCCTTCGACCTCATGGCTTGGTTTTTGCTCTGATATGTATTGTCAGCTGTGAGACCTTATACAGACAGGTGTGTGCCTTTCCAAATCATGTCCATTCAATTGAATTTACCACAGGTGGACTCCAATCAAGGTGTAGAAATATCTCAAAGATGATCAAGAGCAGTGGTGTAGTCCAGTTTTTTGTAGTGGGTATACTGTGATTTTTCCCTTCCAGCCTCATAGTCACCCGTCCTGAAGCGACACCCCATAAGCACCACCACACTCACTAATGCATACAGTATGCATCTACACGTAACGAAACTATGTTGTTACGTATCCTCATGCATTTTTAAGTGGGTATACGGAAATCCTGGACCTTTCCTAGTGGGTATACGGCGTATACCTACGTATCACGTAGACTACACCACTGATCAAGAGAAATGGGAGGCACCTGAGCTAAATTTTAAGTGTCATAGCAAAGGGTCTGAATACTTTTGTCATGTGATATTTCAGTTTTTTCTTTTTAGTAAATTTGCAAAACTTTCTAAAATCCTGTTTTCTCTTTGTCATTATGGGGTATTGAGTGTAGATTGATGAGGGAAAAAACGAATTCAAACGATTTCAGCATAAGGCTGCAACATAACAAACTGTGAAAAAAGTGAAGGGGTCTGAATACTTTCTGAATGCACTGTGGATAGATGAGACAGTTTATAACTACAAGTTTCTGGTTGCCTGGAACACACACCTCACTTGATAATGACAACCTGTTACAGAGGTCGGGGCAAACATCAGGAACCAAAAGTTGATATTCTGCTTCTGAGTACAGATATGTCTTAAATCACAGGAATTGGAAATTTTGAATCTAGTGCACTTTGTTTTCTTACCTGTTCCATCAAAATAGACCTGGAAAAAGCTTCATGTGTCAACAATTTCCCCACCTGGGTAGCTTCTCCTGAAGGTGTGACATTTTCTGGTTTCTCATTGACAACAGATGGTAGCTAGGATCCTCAACTTGAGACATAGTCGACAGGTATCTGCTCCAGGATGGATTGCAGTCACAGGAAAAATGTTTGTGAATTGTTGCCCGTCGTACCAATGACCAGTTCCTGGAGCAGTAAGGGAATCGTATCAACTATCAGTACCTATACCCATTGCTTTACTGACATATTTAATCAAAAGGCAGCATGGTGCACTTTACAAACACATTGCATATCTACCTGTGAGTCTCAATGAGAATGCAAAATGATGTAAAACACGTGAAAGAAGGAACTTTTATAACTGAGTTGTTGTTGCTGCTGTCTTCATGGTTGTGGTTGTTGTTGCTTGTGTGCTCCTTCCATGTACGGTTATTTACGTTTTCTGATGATTTGAAAATTATTACTACAGACTTGGCATTTAATATGGAATTTTTTTTTTTCTTGACTTGGGTTTACTTTCTGAACTCAGTATATCAATCTGGTGAGTTTCTTTCACGCTTCGGTGATTTATTTGTTAAAAGAACCATATCACTGATCGTCTTTCGCAGCAAGAAGTCAACAACAGGATTATATCACAGGTGGCGTGACAAAATGTAAGGACAGGTACATTTGACGATTGGCTTCACAATCGTGTATATAAGGGTTGTTGCAATCTGTATTAGTGGAAAACAACTGCTGCACATCTACAAAAGTTATTGCCGCTTCCTCTGGAGATGGTCCGTCAACTCGACAATGCTGTTTGTCATGGAGTGGCGGCTTTACGAAATTCTGGCATGAAACAGCGTGCTATTGCTCGGCAGTATGGCATCACTCAAGGTCAGGTGTCAAAGATCCTGAAACGAAATGCTCAGAGGGGTGTCCCTACTCCAATACCGAGGCCAGGACGTCCCCGCAGAACCACAAGGAGAGATGATCGCCAGCTGCACCGGTTAGTCTGCAATGGCCGTACCAAGTCAGATAATCGGCTTCGGGCTGAGTGGCAGCAACTGACAAATGTGCCTGTATCCAGAAGGCGAGTCAACCAACGACTGGTTCAAGCAGGCTATCGTGTCAGGCATCCCCTGAGAAAGCCAGGCCTGACCAGACAACACCACCAGCGTCGATTGCAGTGGGCCAGAGAGCACCGTCAATGGCAGTCAGGACACTGGAATCACGTGACCTTCAGTGACGAGTCTAGATTTCTGGTCTATCGTCAAGATGGCCGCAACCGAGTGTGCAGACAAGTGCATGAAGCCTACAATGAAGATTGTATTGGGCCAAAAGTCCAAGCTGGAGGTGGTGGGGTGACCGTTTGGGCTGCTTTTCATGCAGGGGGAAAAACTGACCTGGTTGTTCTGAATGGGAACCTGAACCAGTTCATATACAGGGCCATTCTGGGAGAAACATTGCTTCCATTTGCTCGTGCAGCCTTTCGAGGAAACTTTGTCTTCCAAGATGACAATGCACGGCCTCATCGTGCTCGCATGATGCAACACTTTCTTGCTGACCGTGGTGGAGAGCATATGGAGTGGCCTGCCATGTCCCCGGATATGAATCCGATAGAGAACTTGTTGGCAGAATTAACGCGTCAAATCGACATCTTGGACCAGCAGCCGACATCTGTGCATGAATTGCAGCAGGCTATTTTCACTGCATGGCAAGCGATTCCTGAACCAAACCTTGGCAAATCTTGTGAACAGCATGCCTCGACGTGTACGTGCCCTCCTGAATGCTCGTGGGGGTTACACGAAGTACTGAACTGTAATTTTACTGTCCGTAATCCCAGTCATAATTTAACTTTTGTTTTTGTTGAAATTTTTTTTGGCTAATGTGCAAAATAAAGAGATACTTCTGGAAAACGTACAGAAGTTTAACACAGTACTGTCCATGAATTGAGTTCGATATCAGTTTACATCACTTTCAAGGATCAATTTATTTACTTCAAAATGTCAAATGTGGTTTTTGTTTCTTTTAAAGGTCACATTAACAAAATCTAGAATAATTTCAACATAATTCGAATGAACTTTTGGTTCTAAATCATCTTGAAAAGTAAGTTCACCCCCACAAAAAATATATTCCAGATTAAATGCCAAGTCTGTATATATATTTCTGTTTGTCTGTCTGACTGTGAGTAAGATATTTAAAATATATATATTTTGATGACCAGGATCCGGAACTAGATACGAGAATTTATATGTGATTCTTCACCATTGAGAGAGCCAAAAACAAAAATACAGTTGGCGCGATATCACAAAAGGTTTTGGAAGGATTTGTCTTAGCAGTTCTTTCAGAAAGTATTCACACCCCTTCATGTTTTTCACATTTTGTTGTGTTTACAGGCTGAATTTAAAATAGATTAAATTGAGAGTTTTGCCACTGATCCACCAATATCTCATAATGCAGAGGAATTTTTTATTAGAAATTTTAACAAAGTAATTTACTTCTAAACTAATTTACATAAGTATTCAGCTCCCCTGAGTCAATACTTCGTGGAATCGCCTTGCCAGTGATTAGAGCTTCGAGTCTTCTTGGGTATGTCTGCATCATCTTTGCACATCTGGAGTTGGGGAGTTTCTCCCATTCGTCCTTGCAGATTTGCCCAGACTCTGTCAAGTTGGATGGGGAGCGTTGGTGAACAGCAATCTGCAAGTCTTTCCTCAGATTCTCAATGAGATTCATGTCTGGGCTTTGGCTGAGCCAGAGGACTTTCACATTATTGTTCTAAAGCCATTCCAGTGTTGTTTTGGCTGTGTGTTTTGGGTAAATTTCCTGTTGGAACGTAAACTTCGCTGCAGTCTAAGGTCTTTTGCACTCTGAAGCAGGTTCACCTCAAGGATTTGCTTGTTTTTGGCTCCATTCATTGTATCCCTCTATCCTTACAAGTTTCCCAATCTCTGCCACTGAGAAACATCCCCATAGCATGATGCTGCCAGCACCATGCTTCACAGAAGGGATGGTGTTAGTTGGGTGATGAGCTGTGCTTGCTTTATCTCCAGACAATTGTCACCTCATCAGACCACGGAATGTTTTGCCTTCTGCTCTCAGAATTTTTCACGTGCCTTTTTGCAAACTCCAGGTGTGCTGTCATGTGCCTTTCTCAGGAGTGGCTTCTGTCTGGCCACCCTCCCATAAAGCCGAGATTTGTGATGTGCTGCAGAGACTGTTGTCCTTCCTGCAGGTTCTCCCATCTCAAACAAGGAACTTTAGTTCTGTCAGTGTTCGTTGGGTTCTTGATCACCTTCCTGACCAAATTCCTTCTTGCCCGGTTGCTCAGTTTGGTTGGACGGCCAACTCTAGGAAGAGTCTTGTTAGTTCCATATCACTGGTCAACAGCCAAATTGGTTCTGACTTATTTTCAACTGTTTCTAACTAATTTGGTGCCCAGGAATCCGAATATGACCTTAAAATTTCGCTATCACGTAACCTTGACGTAGTACATCATAAGTGTGGAAAAAATCTTTAGAGAATGTGAATTTCTTGATTAAGTCCTCCGTTTCCGGTCTTGCTGGCGACGGTTCGTTTTTTCGCAGGTCTCCATCGAAATCGAAGTTAAGTCATTGTTCCAATTTGTATTTTCGTTATAACTGTATTTCTTTTATGGTGTATGTACGTATATTGTCCCGTCAAAGATTTTTCGGTGCAAATCTTTCATACCTGTATTGAAAATCGCGTTAATTCGTGTCGTCTCGAGGCCCTGTACAGTGTACACTGTACAACCTTGAGGCTTTGTTTTTCTCTCAGCGCCTGTCGTTTGTGATCCAATAACTTTCGTTCTCTGTTTTCGCAGTCTTTCCACCCCAAAGCCTACTTCCTTATGTAAATCTCAACTCAAAAAAACAAAAAAAAAAGACTACCTTCTCTGTGCTCATTCGTTTATTCATTCTTATTCGTTCGTTCGTTCTTCGACCACGTGTTTCTCCCCCATTTCCCCAGATAGATTGTCAAATTTCAATTCGTTATTTTATCGTCCATGTGATATTGTTTGATTATAGTTAGTTTTGGTTTGAATTTCCTGTAACTCGTAATTAATTAATCGTTTTCTGCTCCTCGTGTGTGGCCTTGTAGTTGTACCCCCGTCGGTGTTTTGTTAACTTAAGTGTGTTTTGCTTGGCTCTTGGTTTTTTCCCTTCTACCCCGAACATAATACTGTCTAACGTTCTAAATCCCCACCCCCCCCCCACCCCCCAAAAAAAACAAAAAAAACCAAAAACATTTATTTTATTTTCTCCACGTGTACTGTTGTCTCATCCTGTATTTTCTGTCCAGGTGTGCTGTTCGCCCCACCCCCATTATCTCCTTGCCATCCACCGTTTGCCCTGTTCACGTGACTCGTGGTGGTCCCTCTCGGCTCTCCCCCCGTTGGTATTTTTGTGCATATAAGATTGTTCATAGTTCTGTTTAAATATTTTTAAATATGTTTAACCTTTCCCCTTCTGTTTTTTATTCAGTGGTATATTACAACATGCTGTTTTTCTTCCTATTTAAAAGGCTTTTCTCAATTTCCTCTCCAACTCATTCCACTTCAAAAAAAAGAAATTCAATATCTTATACGTCTCCCTTACTACATGGTCTAAATTCACATTCATTCCATCCCTCCTCCATCATCCTGAACCGGATTGCTAACTTGAAAATCACAACAAACCCAATTTGTTATCAATGTTCGTCTTTTATTAATCATCCACTTTCTAAACTCCCCTCTTGCCCCTCCCATCCAAATCCCCCCCCCTTGCACCTACACTCCGAAACTTCCCCCTTGCCCCTCCACTCTTAAACTCCCCCCTTGCCCCTCCACTCCTGAACTCCCCCCTTGCCCTTCCCCTCCTAAACTTCCCCTTTGCCCCTCCCCTCCTAATCCCCCCCTTGCCCCTCCCCTCCTGATCTCCCCCCTTTCCCCTTCCCTCCAAAACTCCCCCCTTGCCCCTCCCCTCCTAAACTCCCCCCTCACTCCTCCCCTTCAAAACTCCCCCCCAATCCCTCCCATTCAATTCTCCCCCCATACCATTCCTCTCCAATTCTCTCTCCTCCCCCCTCCTCCTCCAAGCTGCCTCCTCCCCACTTCGTCTCCCTTCTATCTCATACCTCCACCCCCCCAAACCTTCTACTTTCCTCTGCCCCCCCTCAAACAACCCCTCACTGTGCCGCATCCCGTCACCAGCAAACCTTTCATCCTCCTCATCCTTCCCTTTCTTGGAACTCTTCTGCAACATCTGAAACACTATCAACTGCTCTCCCTACCTCCCCCTCTCATCCTTCATCTTACCCTACTCCTCCCCTCCCCTGTCCTGTACCCGATGCTCCGCCTCTCTCTTCATTAACGGTATGGACCTCAAACATCCGGGGCCTTCGCTGAAACCTGACTGATCTCTCCATACAGGTTGCTTCTGACAATCCAGACTTGATCTGCTTAACAGAGACTTTCCTCCTTCAAGATGTCTCTGATTCCTTAATATCTCTTCCTGGTTACTCCCTCCTCCGGTATGATAGACCTGAGCCTCGGCCTGGTGGTGGGGTGGCTATCTTTGTCAAAAACTCTCTTCCTCACTCTCCTTGCACTGCTCTCTTTCCTCCTCACCCGCAGGAGTACCTCTGGTTACGGCTTCCTCTCCGCTCCCACCTTTTGTTCATATGTGTTCTGTACCGTCCCCCAAACAGTGATGACTCCATCTACATTTCACTGTCTGACAACATGGACCAACTTCTATCCACTCCTCCCAACTCTCTCTTCCTCATATGTGGTGACTTCAACTGTCATCATGCCACCTGGTTGGGTGTGGGTTCCTCTCTCACTAGTCATGGCACCTCAGCAAAGGACTTCTGTGACTCACTGGGTTTGACACAATCTGTCAATTTCCCGACCCGGATCTCAGCCAATGGAGTATCTTCTCTTCTAGACTTGGTTATGACAAACTTCCCTGCTAATGTCTGCTGCTCTTCTTCTGCTCCAATCGGTTCTTCTGATCATGTGCTTGTCAAAGTGGACATCTCTCTGGCCATTCTCAGAGAGCCTCCTCAGCGTCGACGAGTCTGGCATTTCACTCAGGCCGACTGGGACGGTCTTCAAGCAGCCATCAATCGTCTGGATTGGTCTCCCATCTCCACTGCCTCTGACATCAATTCTTCCTGGGAATTCTTCCAAAGCAAACTGATCTCTCTCATGCACAGATTTATCCCATCTCGCCTTCAATTGTCTTACCCTTCCTCCCGTCCATGGTACACTGAATCTTGTGGTGAGGCAGTTGCCCTGAAACAACTTGCCTTTGCCTCTTGGAAGGCTAATCCAACTGAAGGAAATCTCAGTTCCTTCCACCAAGCTCGGAACAAGTGTGTGTCTACCCTCAGGAGTGCCAGGAAGCACTATCTCTCCTCACTCAAGAATGAACTCTCAAACCTGTCTCCTTCCTCCAAATCCTGGTGGCGTCTGGCAAATCCGTTTCTGGTGTTTGTTCCCCCTCCATCCCCTCCCTTACCTCAAATGGCCACACAGTTGACATCGCACGTGACAAAGCCGAATGCCTCAACTCTGTGTTCGCCTCGAAATCCTTAGTCCCAAACCCATCTCTCTCTGTTCCCACCTTTCCCAGTCGAACCCAACTGCTCCTGGACTCTGTGTCCTTCTCTCCTGACAAGGTGGAGGAGTTTTTGTCAAACCTCGACTCTGATTCTGCAACTGGACCAGACGGCATCAGCCCACGGGTCCTAAAATCCTGCTCTGCCGCTCTATCTCACCCTCTCTCTGTTCTTTTCACCCTATCTTTTGCTCAAGGTCATCTGCCAGCATCCTGGAAATCAGCTAACATTACCGCTTTACACAAAAAAGGTGCAAAAACAGATCCTTGCAACTACAGACCAATCAGCCTGCTCCCAATTATCAGCAAAGTCATGGAATCCATCATTGCTTCGGATATGAAATCTTTCCTCTTCTCCAATGGCTTGATCTCTGATCATCAATTTGGTTTCAGACCAGGTCACTCTACTCTGGACATGCTGCTTCTGCTGTCTCAACAATGGATGGAGGTCCTCAATGCCAAACAGGAAATCAGAGCTGTCTCCCTTGACATATCAAGGGCCTTTGATACGGTCTGGCACCCAGCTCTGCTCACCAAACTCTCCTCCTATGGTATCCATGGAAATCTCCATGCATGGCTTGCGGACTTCCTCTCTGGTCGTAGTCAACGTGTGGCCCTGAATGGATTTCTCTCATCTCCCCTTCCTGTTCAGGCTGGAGTTCCCCAAGGAAGTGTGCTGGGCCCTGTGCTTTTTCTGGTCTTTATCAATGATCTCTCTGACTCTCTGGAAAATCCTCTCTATCTCTTTGCTGATGACTCCACTCTCTGCCGCTCCATTCCTCTTCCCTCAGATCGGCAGTCTGCAGCCTCCTCACTCTCTGAAGACCTGGACAAAATCACAGACTGGTCAAACAAGTGGAACATGTCTTTCAATCCTGCCAAATCTCACTCTCTTACTATGTCTCTCTGAAAAGATCGACTGGACAACCCTCCCATCTACTTTCTCAACAATCCTCTCCAAGAAGTTCTGTCACTCAAGCTTTTGGGTCTCACTATCTGCCATGATCTTTCTTGGGAAAACCACATTTCCAAGCTGGCCTCCAAAGGCAGTCGCCGACTGGGCATCCTCCGTCGTGCGAAGTCCTTCCTCGGCACACCTGAGCTCCTCACCACATACAAGGCTTTCATCCGCAGCTCAATGGAATACTGTTCTCCTCTATGGGCTGGTGCTCCTGCCTCACACCTGGCTCGGCTTCACGCTGTTGAATCCAAAGCTTTCAAAATCATTGGAATCTCCCGCGATGAAGCTATCTCTGAGGGCCTTTCACTCACTCACCGCAGGCAGGTAGGTGGTCTTTCTGTCTTCTACCGACTCCTCTCCGGCCTTGCTCCCCCAGCTCTCTCTGTGCTCTGTCCCCCAAATATTCCTACAGGTCGCACAAGATCTGCCAGCAACCCTCTGATGGTTAAACTGCCGAAATCTCGGCTCTCTGCTCACCTTCACTCTTTCATTCCTCTTTTCTCCCGCCTGTGGAACAAACTCCCACACTCCCTTCAATCCCTCTCCTCCCTCCAGGTCTTTAAAACAGCTGTTCACCACCATCTCTTATCTTCCCCCATCCATAACCTTGATCTTTTCTACCCCCACTAATTCACCCCAGATCCACCTTGTTTGAAATTCCAACTTATTTCCTGGAAATCCTGGCAGTGTCCATATGTTTATACCTCTCCCACCCCCCCCCCCTTCACATGCCTCCCCCCCTTCACATGCCTCCCCCCCTTCACATGCCTCCCCCCCCAAAGCCCTCTCCCTCCCACAGATATCTCGATGTCTCCATGTCTCTCGGTCCCTGCTCTCAAATGTTGTGTTTGTGTCCTTCCCCCTCTCTCCCCATCTTGTCTACCGTTCCCGATTAGTCTAGTAGGAAGGCTAGGTCCCCCTGCACCCCCCGGAGATATACTTCTAATCAGTGTTTCTAGATTGGAAAAAATGTGTAGAAAATGACTAGCTATGGCCCCAAGCTGTAAAAATGTCCCACATACCATTTTTATGCAAATTACTGCTGCAAATTTTATGCAAAATTATGCAAATTTTATGCAAATTTTTGATGAGGAGTAGAGTTGAGGGGTCTTTGAGGGCTTCATCGAGGTGCTCTCGGTTGCAAGACTGGGTCATTCTGAGAAGCACAGCAGGGTCAGAGATCATGATGTTCTCCTCCTCAGTGAATCTCTCCATCAACAGCCTCTCCATTGCCTCACACACTGTTTTGAGGCAAAAGAGGGACTTTGCGTAGGCCTTTCCACTGAGAACACCTTTGAGAGATCCACTTGTTACTAGTTGTGCCTCAAAGAGAATCTCTGCATATCCAGAACCACGCATCTTGTGTCCAGTGAGCATCCCGATGTAGTTCATGGATGTGTGGAAGGGTCCAATCGTTACTACATGACTAGCAAATTCATTTGGCCAGCGCCAGATGATGGGAAGGGCTTTCATGCAGACACCCAGATCAAATGTATTCAGGACCCATCTCTGACCCACCTCAGCAGTTGCTGCCTCGGAACGCTTCAGTAGCTCACGAACAACTGCGTTGTCTGTGATCGGTCTGTGCCTGGTGCCTGCATGGCATGGCAATGGCCTGCAGCCTGTGCCTGGGCTAGGGGGTTTCACCTCTGCAACTGGTTCTCCCCCACCCAGCAAATCAACAGTCGACTACTGCACGCCTATCCACCAACCGATCACAGACAACGCAGTTGTTCGTGAGCTACTGAAGCGTTCCGAGGCAGCAACTGCTGAGGTGGGTCAGAGATGGGTCCTGAATACATTTGATCTGGGTGTCTGCATGAAAGCCCTTCCCATCATCTGGCGCTGGCCAAATGAATTTGCTAGTCATGTAGTAACGATTGGACCCTTCCACACATCCATGAACTACATCGGGATGCTCACTGGACACAAGATGCGTGGTTCTGGATATGCAGAGATTCTCTTTGAGGCACAACTAGTAACAAGTGGATCTCTCAAAGGTGTTCTCAGTGGAAAGGCCTACGCAAAGTCCCTCTTTTGCCTCAAAACAGTGTGTGAGGCAATGGAGAGGCTGTTGATGGAGAGATTCACTGAGGAGGAGAACATCATGATCTCTGACCCTGCTGTGCTTCTCAGAATGACCCAGTCTTGCAACCGAGAGCACCTCGATGAAGCCCTCAAAGACCCCTCAACTCTACTCCTCATCAAAAATTTGCATAAAATTTGCATAATTTTGCATAAAATTTGCAGCAGTAATTTGCATAAAAATGGTATGTGGGACATTTTTTCAGCTTGGGGCCATAGCTAGTCATTTTCTACACATTTTGTCCAATCTAGAAACACTGATTAGAAGTATATCTCCGGGGGTGCAGAGGGACCTAGTCTTCCTACTAGACTAGATGTTATTTGTTTTATGTGTCTGTTTGTCTTTCTGTGTGATTAATGTTCGCTCTTTCACGAGCCTCGATCTTGTATACAAAAAAAAAAAAAAAAAAAAAAAAAAGTCTCAATAAGTCTATTTATTGTCACAAAAAATAATATGAACTTAGAGTTTTTATTTACATCACATAAAAAAATGTAAATCTCTAAAAATAATATGAACTTTATAAAATATCACAAAAAAGAATATGAACTTTATGTTTTTATTTACATCACATAAAAAAATGTAAATCTCCAAAAATAATATGAACGTTATAAAATATCACAAAAAAAATATGAACTTAAAGTTTATATTTATATCACATAAAAAAATGTAAATCTCCAAAAATAATATGAACGTTATAAAATATCACAAAAAAAAAATGAACTTAAAGTTTTTATTTACATCACATAAAAAAATGTAAATCTCCAAAAATAATGTGAACTTTATAAAATATCACAAAAAATAATATGAACTTAAAGTTTTTATTTACATCACATAAAAAAATGTAAATCTCCAAAAATAATATTAACTTTATGTTTTTATTTACATCACATTAAAAGTGCTTCTGAACTTTACTTTTGCGTTTGTCGGAGCAATCACTTGTAAAGTCCAACAGTAGTCGCCCATCATGTTTGGATTGAATCGGCCTTGATATCGAGTCTCGATGATGGCAATTTCCTGGTGAAACCTTTCTCCATGTTCATCACTGACATCGCCAAGATTTTGTGTAAAGAAGACCAGATGAGAATGGAAGAAATGCATCTTGTGTGACATTCGAGCACCGAGCGCCTGGTAACTCTTCAACATCTTGTCCACAAGCTCTTCATAATTTGGTGCTTGAAAATTTCCAAGGTAACTGTTAGCAAGAGCCACAAAGCTATCCCAAGCAACGCTTTCCAGCTCAGATAGTCTCGTTACAAAATCCTGATTAGTGGGTACAAGACGAATTTCGGCTGTCGCTGATATTCCTATGGTGTACTGGTTTTCAAAAACTGGATGTGCTCGTGACAATTGGATATCATAATCGAATTCTACAGGTTCATGTTGGTTAGAATCACCCCAAAATATACTAGAACCATAACACTTTAAAAATTTTGTTGACCGGTGTATTCTTTCCATTTCTTAATGATGGAGCTCACTGTGCTCTTGGGAACTTTCATCACTAGAAATTGTTTTATACCCTGCCCCAGATCTATGCCTTCTCACAATTCTATCTCGAAGTTATGTGGACAGTTCCTTGTACTTCATGGTGGAGTTTCTGCTCTGACATGCACTGTTAGCTGTGGGACCTCATATAGAAAGGTGTGTTTCTTTCCAAATCATGTCCAATCAATTGAATTGGCCACAGGTGGTCTCCACCAAGTTGTAGAGGCATCCCAATGATGATCAAAGAAAATTGGATGCACGTGAGCTCAATTTGGAGTGTTGAAGCAAAGGGGTTGAAGCCCTATTGACTCAAGGCATTCCACTTTGACGTTAAGTGGTATTATGTGTAGATCATAAAAATAACTCAATGCATCGATTTTAAATTCTGGTTGTAACACAACAAAATGTGACAAAGTCATGGGGTTTGGTTTGAATACTTTCTGGTAGCACTGCACATCAGTATGAAGTTGAGAGGGAATATTGGTTTGCAGGCCATAGTCTATGGATGTTAAACATCCTATGTTGACTTCCTGAAAAGCGGACAAGTTATCACCATCACCCTGGCCAAATTAAAAATTCCTTTCACTTTCATTCAATGTCAGGCCTGGCTGCTGGTTCCTAAACGATCTGAGTTAAATGTTTCCCCTGGTGACCTCACAAAAAGGTAGGAATAATTTGGGCCGTTAAAAGTGCTATTAGATCATTGCAAACATAAAGATGTTTACAGATGCAATTGACTTACCATTTGTGGCTGCAGAGAAGCATCATTGAATAAATAAGTGAATTACATCAATAAATATGAGTTCCCTTTCAAGGAACCATGGTGATTGATTCATCAATGTGTGGGCCGTCCAAGTGGGAATCCCATCTACCGGTATTAGTTGGTGGACGTTAAATATCCCACGGTGTCCTTCGCGAAGAGTAAATGAGCTACGAGGAACTTTAACACAAGAGGAGGCCATTAGGCCCATCAAAGGTTATACTTTAAAGTACCTATCATGAAAAGAAGAAATCTCATGTGCTAAAAGCAAATATGCTGTCACGGATGGTTAAGTCAACCCCAGAAACAAGCACAGTATACAGCAAGGGTTTGTGATCACAAGATAACCCAGTTTCCGCATATTATAGAAACAGTAATGAAGATCAAGAAGTAAAATGAGTTCAAATAATTATCAATAAACTCACATCATTTTCTTCAAAATCCCAAAGTAAAAGGAATTTCTTGACATTTCAATTTTCTATCAGCTGCAAACAAATTCCCTCTTGCACGTCTTGCTTTCAGAATGTATGATTCAGAAGAAAATCTGAAAGTACAAAATACAGTTACAAACGGTCCAACCTCTGAGCTGCGGCTTGTTTGGAGTTTGGGGCCCGCCTTTAATATGGCCCAGAAAACCTTCGGGTTTTCGACGCTCTCTCATGCATTCTCACGTTTGACTGGGAAGACGGTCTGGATCCACCCCTGGTTATCATTGCCTGTGTTGACCTTCCCATACACACTGACACTAAAACTTTGTTTGATACCCTCGCCAGAAGAGAGGGTATTGCACTTGACTCCGTTTGTCTGTCTGTTTGTTTATCTGTTTGTCCAAACAGAATAAATATGATTTTTTTCTGCAACCATTGGTCTTATCTATCTATAATTCCAGTAATCTCTGTTTGTACGTTTGTACGTTTGTACGTTTGTACGTTTGTTTGTCTGTGACCGCTGTTTCTCGACAACCACGGGTCCGATATACTTTTAACTTGCCAGGTAAATTGCTGGGGACCCGAGGATGTGCCTTTTCAAGGTTTCATATTAATCGGACAATTACTTACCGAGCTATGTCCAAAAAACGATTCAACCAATCAGAGAGCAGCGAACTATCGCGTGTGCCGAACGTGGCGGACACACTCTGCCTCGGATGGCACATTTGAGAGCGTATTCATTTATTTCACGTTTGCAAACTATGTTGGCGCTATGTTGGCGTTAAACTATGTTTTAAAACTAATAAAAACGAATTTGCGATTCATCGTAACTGCGATATACGACCTTCCTCCGGCAGCCAATCACCCATCAGCCAAAGACCTCACTTCCCGTAGCCAATCACGGGACACGTTGTTGCGTGTTTTTCCTTTTCATTTTTTTTATTGAATTGATTGATTCCTTGCGCTTAAATTGCAAACAGCCAAAATACGTTGGCGCTAATTGAATAATTGGGCATTATTAACACTAAATGGCGAATAATCGTAACTGCGACATGCGAACTTCCGGACAGTGAGGCCTTCACTTCCGGCCTTACGAAAGTGCCGACTTACTGTCTCGATTGTATCTTCCCACTGTCTTATTGTTATATCTATCTATTCTATCTATCTATTCTATTCTATTATCTGTTCTATTATCTATTATACAATGCCCCAATCGAGTCGTCGTTTACGAGAACGAAGGAACGAAGCTGCACGGCGTGCACGCGCAATGGAATCTGACGAAGAACGTGCTGCTCGCCTGACACGCGACGTTACGCGCGTGACAAGTCGTCGTGCAGAAGAAACGGATGAAGAACGGACTGCTCGCGTGGCAGACAACACTCGACGCATAACAAGTCGTCGTGCAGAAGAAACGGATGAAGAACGGACTGCTCGCGTGGCAGACAACACTCGACGCATAACAAGTCGTCGTGCAGAAGAAACGGATGAAGAACGGACTGCTCGCGTGGCAGACGACACTCGACGCATAACAAGTCGTCGTGCAGAAGAAACGGATGAAGAACGGACTGCTCGCGTGGCAGACAACACTCGACGCATAACAAGTCGTCGTGCAGAAGAAACGGATGAAGAACGGACTGCTCGCGTGGCAGACGACACTCGACGCATAACAAGTCGTCGTGCAGAAGAAACGGATGAAGAACGGACTGCTCGCGTGGCAGACAACACTCGACGCATAACAAGTCGTCGTGCAGAAGAAACGGATGAAGAACGGACTGCTCGCGTGGCAGACGACACTCGACGCATAACAAGTCGTCGTGCAGAAGAAACGGATGCAGAACGGACTGCTCGCGTGGCAGACAACACTCGACGCATATCAAGTCGTCGTGCAGAAGAAACGGATGAAGAACGGACTGCTCGCGTGGCAGACGACACTCGACGCATAACAAGTCGTCGTGCAGAAGAAACGGATGAAGAACGGACTGCTCGCGTGGCAGACAACACTCGACGCATAACAAGTCGTCGTGCAGAAGAAATCCCTCACCAGCGAGAAGACCGGCAAGTTAGGGATGCCCTGCACCATCAGGCTGTACACCGTGTGAGACTAGAGCAGGCTCGCCATGACAATCGCAACCTTGCTCGATACGATGATACCGATTTCTTCCGAGAGGTACTTCATGGTGAGTACAGGCACGCGCTGAGCAGGACCTCAATATTTCAATGCACTAAATGCTCGCATTGTGCTGCTTTGGTGTGGAATGAGGAGAGAAGAGGATTTTGCTGCAACCACGGCAAGGTCGATCTTATGCATGATCCTACGAATCCAAAACCCGGTTCAATTCCATCACATCCTCCAGATGCTATTAAAAGCCTTTTCCTTAGCCAGGCCTTTGTGAAGCACGCGAAACAGTACAACAACGCGCTGGCAATGGCAAGTATCGGTGTCCGAGAGATACGTATGCCTGGCTTCAATCCTGGAGTGCGCATACAAGGTAAGGTTTACCATTACATTGGTGCTCCTCTTGCCGATCTGGGTTGTACCCCCCGCTTTGCTCAGATCTACTTTCACGATCCAGCCCATGAGCTGGATTATCGTCGTGCCCACACCTCGAACAGTGGCCTGAATGAGCAGTTTTTGCTAAGAGCACAACAGGCCATTCATGAGTGCAACCCATACGTCCAGCAATTCAAATCAGCCATTGAGTATGTGGTTCATAATGATAGCGCCAATGAACTGAATATTGTGTTAACAGGTCGCACGCGGCGCCGAGACCTTCATCATGGTACCGTCAACCTTCCCTCCCCAGACAGCGATGTGGCTGTCATTGCTCCAGGGGCAATAACAACTGAGCAGTTTGGAAGGCTGGCAGTCGCTGTTCACCTCAGAGGGGGAGGTTTACAGACAATAGACGCCATGCATCCAGCGTATGACCCACTATCATACATACTTCTGCTACCCTGCGGCTCTCAGGGGTACCACACTGAGTTGGCAGGGACAACGCCAACAACTTTCTACCGCTACCATCTACAAGTACGTGATCCTACTCATCACTTCAATCTACTGCTTCGTGGTGGAAGGTTGACACAGCAGTACGTATGCGACATGATGGCAAAAATTGAGTCACACCGTCTCACTTGGATTCGCTGCAACCAGAAGTCAATTAAGGCAGAAAAGTATAAGATCATCGTTGATGCGTTGAACAGTGATGCTGAGGTGCTACCTGGACGCCTCACCATTCTGCCACCGTCTATTTATGGGTCGCCACGTTAGGCCAAAGAGTTTCAGGATGCAATGGCTTTAGTCCGAGTCAAGGGAAAGCCAGACTTTTTCCTAACATTCACCTGCAACCCAAAGTGGCCAGAAATTAAAGAATCGGTTTTTGAGGGTCAGCCCCCCAATGCAAGACCTGATATCATCGCCCGGGTGTTTCATATGAAGGTGGAAGCACTCCTCGCAGACATCCTCAAGCATGACATCTTGGGGCATGTGGACGCTTACGTGATGGTGAAGGAAACGCAAAAGCGTCACCTTCCCCATATACACATGCTCCTGACCGTGGTACCTCGCGACAAGCCCAGAACACCAGCAGATGTCGATCGCGTGGTCTCTGCTGAGATTCCTGACAGACTCACAAATCCGGAACTACACCGTATTGTGACATCACACATGATTCACGGCCCATGTGGGGAATGGAACATCTTGAGCCCTTGCATGGCAGACCGGAAGTGCACAAAGGACTATCCCAAAGCCCTACGACAAACGACAAGCTTCTCTGATGACTCCTATCCCCTGTACAGAAGACGGGCAGAAGCTGCACCTGGTGATCCCATCATGAAGACAATACGAGGCGGTGCTACCGTATTAGTTAACAATGCATGGGTTGTGCCTTACAATCCATATATTGTCCTCAGGTACGATGCTCACATCAACCTTGAGATCGTCTGTGCTGTCACCTGTGTCAAGTACCTGTACAAATACCTTGAAAAGGGCCCGGACCAGTGCCTGGTCAGACTTGAGCCTCATGAGAGGATGCGAGAGGCATTACGACATGATGAAGTGGCACGCTACGAACTAGGGCGTTACATCACCGCATCTGAGGGATACTGGCGCATATACGATTTCCCCATTCAACGCAAGTACCCACCAGTCGAGATGCTGGCACTCCATCTACAGGATGAGCAGGTGATCACGTTCAATGACGAAGGTGCCGTACAGAACTTGGCAGAGTCAGGACCCCCTGCAACAACCCTCACCGCCTTTTTCGAAGCCATGAATCTCCATCCACACATGCGTCATGTTCTATATCCAGATGTATTCCAACACTTCACCTACTTGAGGAAAAGGTTTCAATTGCGGAAGAGAAGGCTGAGTTTCCAGGATAACCGTAAGGCTGATACGGTTGGGCGACTCCCCATTATTCCCGTCAACTCACATACTGCCGAGTTGTACTATCTCCGCATGCTACTGTACCGCGTGCCTGGCCCCACATGCTTTCAGGATCTCCGTCGTGTTGGTGGTAGGGTCATGGAGACCTATCTGGCAGCCTGCATTGCATATGGCATCGTTGACAATGACCAGGAGGTGGATTCTGTTATGGAAGAGGCTGCAAATATTGCATTTGGCCCTGCAGTCCGCGAAGTATTTGCCAACATGCTCATATTCGTTCTCAGAGGCAACCACGTGCAGTTCTGGGAAAGGCACAAGTATGTGCTGTGCGAGGACTTCATGCGTGCAGCAGGTGTGAATGAACCAAATGGACGCATTGTGAGTGCAGTGCTCCAAGAGCTGAGGAACAAAGTTGAGTGCCATGGCTTTTCGCTCAGTAAGACCTTTGGCCTTCCTGAACCTGAACCACTTCATTTCCAGTCTCGCATTCCGCGCGTCATCGAGCACGAAACAGTGCACAATATAGGAGAACTTGAGGCTCACATCGCTCAAACAGAGTGCCTTCTTAATGACGAGCAGCGCGTTGTTGTCGATACAGTGATGCGGAGTGTGGAACACGGACATGGCTGCATGCTTGCAATTGATGCAAGTGGTGGGACTGGGAAAACATTCACATTGTCTCATATACTCAACAAAGTACGAGCAATGGGCAAAGTGGCTCTTGCAACTGCTGCAAGTGGTATTGCAGCTACGCTGCTGCCTAAAGGGGCCACCTTCCATAGTAGGACCAAGTGTCCTCTCATTCTCACTGATGAGTCCACTTGCAACATCAGTGAAAATGACACCACTGCAGGACTCATACGCATGACTAATCTAATGGTGGTGGATGAAGTTTCAATGATGGATCGTCGCGCATTGGAGGCAGCAGATCGAACATTCCAGTGGCTTCGGGGCTCAGAGGACCCATTTGGCGGCATCGCAATGGTTTTCAGTGGTGACTGGAGGCAGATCCTTACTGTTGTGCCACACGGTATTGACATAGTTGGAAGGTGCTTCAAGAGCTCATACCTGTGGAGAAAAGTGCAGATACTTCGTCTCAGAGTAAACATGAGGATCATGCAGGGTGCTGGAGAACAACAGGACGAATCTGAATTTGCAAAATTCCTGCTGGATCTGGGTGAAGGGAAGATTCCTGTCAATCCAGAAGAGGGTGAATTTGCTATTGAGCTCAGGGAACCGCTCATTCTTCCAGGTGAAAAACTTCAGGATATTGTCACTTGGGTGTACGAAGACTTGCATAACAACATTAGCAACCCCAAGTGGCTATGCGAGCGTGTTATACTATGTCCGACCAATTCCGAAGTCGATCAGGTAAATGCCTACATGACGACCATATTTCCAGGGGAGGAACATGTTTGCTGTAGCGTCGATACAGCGGAATCTGAGGGTGATAATTTGTATCCGCCTGAGTTCCTGAACACCCTCTGTCCATCTGGTATGCCGCCACATCGAATCTCTCTCAAGGTGGGTATGGTAATCATGCTGCTGCGAAACTTCGACCAGCAAAGCGGGCACTGCAATGGCTCAAGGTACATCATACTTCAGATCCTTCCAAATCTGTTGGTTGCACAATCTGTGATGGGTGTCAATTCTGGACGCACATTGCTCATTCCACGCATAACCTTGAGTCCATCTGACAACATGTTCCCGTTCACTCTGCGGCGTCGGCAGTTTCCGGTACGACCCTGCTTTGCCATGACTGTGAATAAATCCCAAGGACAGTCGCTACACCATGTTGGGATCTTCTGCACACGAGACTTCTTCAGCCATGGTCAGTTCTACGTGGCGGCCAGTAGGGTTGGCAGATCCAGCAGCCTCCGCATTCTTGCCCTGGACGAGGAAACAAAGAAGAAGCGCCGTTTCCTCAGCAACGTTGTTTATGAAGAGGTGCTAACGAGATAACGGTGTGTACAATGTACATGTAGACAAGTTTTTATTATTATTTATTTTTTGAAGAAAAATTGTTTCGAAACGAATTCATCAAAAAAAGTGCACACCTTCTTTTGCCAGTCGTACACCATGTTAGGATCTCCTGGAGAAGTGCCGTTTCCTCAGCAATGTTGTTTATGAAGAGCTGCTAACGACATACAGGTGTGTACATGTGGACAATTCTTATTATTTATTTATTGATTGAAGACAAAATTGTTACGAAAAGATTTCATCAAAATAAGTGCACTACTTCTTTTGCCAGTTGTACACCATGTGAGGATCTCCTGGAGAAGTGCCGTTTCCTCAGCAATGTTGTTTATGAAGAGCTGCTAACGACATACAGGTGTGTACATGTGGACAATTCTTATTATTTATTTATTGCTTGAAGAAAAATTGTTACGAAAAGATTTCATCAAAATAAGTGCACTACTTCTTTTGCCAGTTGTACACCATGTGAGGATCTCCTGGAGAAGTGCCGTTTCCTCAGCAATGTTGTTTATGAAGAGCTGCTAACGACATACAGGTGTGTACATGTGGACAATTCTTATTATTTATTTATTGCTTGAAGAAAAATTGTTACGAAAAGATTTCATCAAAATACATGCACAACTTCTTTTGGCAGTCGCTACACCATGTTGGGATCTTCTGCCCAAGAGCCTTCTTCAGCCATTGCCAGTTCTACGTGGCGACCTGTAGGGTTGGCAGTTCCAGCAGCCTCCGCATTCTTGCCCAGGACGAGGAAACAAAGAAGAAGCCCGTACGTGGTGCCTTATGAAGTGGTGCTAACGACATAAAGGTGTGTACAATGTACATGTAGACAATTTTTATTATTCTTTGTTTGGGAGGGAGATGGGAGGGTGATGGGGCAGGGTGATGGGAGGGTGATGGCAGGGTGATGGGAGGGTGATGGCAGGGTGATGGGAGGGTGATGGCAGAGGGTGATGGCAGAGGGTGATGGGAGAGTGATGGGAGGGTGATGGGGGGGAGATGGGAGGGTGATGGGGCAGGGTGCTGGGGCAGGGTGATGGCAGGGTGATGGCAGGGTGATGGGAGGGTGATGGCTGGGTGATGGGACGGTGATGGCAGAGGGTGATAGCAGAGGGTGATTGCAGAGGGTGATGGCAGAGGGTGATGGCAGAGGGTGGTGGCAGAGGGTGGTGGGAGGGAGATGGCAGGGTGATGGGAGGGTGATGGGAGGGTGATGGGGGGGAGATGGGAGGGTGATGGGGCAGGGTGATGGGGCAGGGTGATGGGGCTGGGTGATGGCAGGGTGATGGCAGGGTGATGGGAGGGTGATGGCAGGGTGATGGAAGGGTGATGGCAGAGGGTGATGGCAGAGGGTGATGGCAGAGGGTGATGGCAGAGGGTGATGGCAGAGGGTGATGGCAGGGAATTAACATTAACGAATAACATTTGTAATGTAATAATTTGTAATAATTTGTAGTAATAGATATTAGATATAATAATAATAACGAATTCTGCTCTGTTTCAATTCTGTTTCAATTTGCTGATATGCTTTGCAAACCTTTTTTTTTTTTAACTATTTTAAAACTAATACAATTCGAACATGGAATACATACTGACACTGCACTTTCAGGTCTCCTACAAATCCTACCCTGTCGCCTCACCGTGGCGTAGGAGTGGCAATGGTCAATGGCATCGAATGTCATGGCTAGCAAAGACAGGGAGGTACACTTGATTTAAATTTGGAAATTTTATTTTTTTATTTTTTTGGCCACGGAACGGGCACCCACGTACGGGCACGTCCTAGCTTATATATAGTACGGGCATGCCCTAGTTTACAGGAAAATTTCAACATCTCCTGTGGAATTTTTTAATGATAATTTTTGCGTCATATGTCACGTGGTACGGGCACCATCTTGGAAAAACCGAAAAACTTTGCACCTCTACATCTCTGAAAGTGCTGCATCGAACAAATTCAGACATGGATCATTTTGAAGAACTCTCCACGGGGAAAAAACATGTTAATGGTGATGTGATAGGTGGCCCTAACCCTAACAACCCTAACCCGAGCCCTCCATTATGACGTCATAATTCGACAAGAACAAAAACTTAATCAAGATGAAATTTCTTGAGCATCATCTAGGGAAAATTTGTTGGAGAAAAAACAAACACTGATGGTGTCAACGGTCACGTGGTTCGGCCGCCATATTTGTTTTAACACAAAATGCTAAAAAACCACTAAAACACATCCTGGTGAGGGTCTGCAATCTCTGATTGCTCTTCCTTGTTGTTATTCAGTTGGTGGGTCAAAATCTGCACTTGGCATTGGGCCAAAATCTCAGAGAGGCTTTAAAATGATTTTCGATGCAGTTTTTTTAGGCAAACTGCAAATAGATTTTTTATTCATAATTCGAGTACATAGATTCCAAAATTCCAATGTTACTGCATATTGGGTTGCACATTAATTTTCTATGACATCATGAAATTTGCATATAAAAAAATTATCTGCCAAAGTCGATCTTAACCATTTTGGAATTAAATAAAACACTTACACTTCTTCGTAAAGCTTCCTCTTTTCTCAGGAAACTGTGGCTTCAGTTCAGTGATTTCACAATGAAAGAAGATCCATTGTATCGGCAGATCCAACACATGGCCTCCTCCACCTCTGGGCACTATGCTTTCCCCAAAACATTGAACAGAGCCACTGGTCTCTTTTATTGGCTCTACATTTCAGCTGATGTCCCAGACTATTGCCAGCAGTGTCCAGCCTACCAGTCATGGTGATCTCCTATGCTGCTGTATTGGTATATTGGTGCTCAATATACCAATTTGGCCATTTCAAATAATTGCTGCTGACACCAGAACCTTCCACATCCACAAAAGGCAATCACGATGTGTTAGTGCTAATGGACCTCCACACAAAATTTGTTAATCTGTACCCATTATGAGCCCAAACTGCTGGTTCTCTGGCTCAATGTATTTCTGAATGCCACACAGCTCAGCAAGGAGTACTGCTTTACCTTCAGATCAGGACAGACAGTTTTAATCCGACTTAGTAAAAGACCTTTGCAAATTACTGGAAATGCTAAAGCTCCGCACCTCATCATATCACTGTCAGAGTAATGGAGCAGTGGAATGCTACAATAATACCCTGGAAGATGAACGTGCCATGTCTTTAATTTGACAGAGATATTGAGTGGGATGAACATCTCCATCAGAGTGAAATGGTCTACAACACCACAATCATTCCAGCACTAGCTTTACTCCTTTCTGCCTGGCACATGGGCATGAAGCACAGTTACCCCTTCGTCCTCTTTCCCAAGACAACCAACCCATTCTTTTTCCCACCACTGGGCACCAGCAGCATCTGCTGTCTCTCCCAAACACAATAAGCTTTTGATAAGGTTGCTAGATCAAGTAACTGATGAACAAGTCAGCAGAGGATTTATAATGATAGGCATCTAAAATATCCACTTTATCATCCAAGGGATTGATTGATGCTTGTGGATGACCCAGCCCACTACCATCATAAACTTGCAACATGGAGGATCGGTCCCGACAATATGCTTCGGCCTCTTTCTGTGTCCGAGGAGCACCCAACAGTGAACTTTTAAATTTAGGAACTTTCATACCCATAGACCGAGGCAAGAATCTTTCACTGCAACTGCTTGAAACCTTACATCACCAACACAACAACTTCATCCATTCTGCATCCTGGTCCTCAGCCTTCAGTGCATGACCACACCACCATTGACTGCTTTACCTGGTTTTCTACCTCCTCCCATAGCACATCCACCATTTCAGGTGCAGCAATGGGAACCCACTTCCTTACCTGCAGAGCACCAGGAACAACCTTTACCGTCAATCTCGCTGCAGCGTCTGTCTGGTGAGCAACTTGTTGTAAGAAGTGTGGCAGAATAACTAGTCCCTCCTACACAACAAAAGTGTTTACCTCGACATATGAGATATGTTTGGTTAACCTAATTACCTTTCTTCTTTTCTGTTGTTGATTCATAATGGCATAACCTAAATACATTTATTTTCTGTTTTTGAGTCATA
Source organism: Myxine glutinosa (assembly GCF_964187855.1). NCBI lineage: Eukaryota > Metazoa > Chordata > Myxini > Myxiniformes > Myxinidae > Myxine > Myxine glutinosa. The sequence continues at coordinate 24,512,867 of NC_136261.1, forward strand.
ATGGCATAACCTAATTACATTTATTTTCTGTTGTTGAGTCATAATGGCATAACCTAATTACATTTATTTTCTGTTGTTGAGTCATAATGGCATAACCTAATTACATTTATTCTCTGTTGTTGTTGAGTAATGCTGTTGTTTCTTGCATAACCTAATTACCTTTCTTCTTTTCTGTTGTTGAGTCATAATGGCATAACCTAATTACATTTATTTTCTGTTGATGTTGAGTAATGCTGTTGTTTCTTGCATAACCTAATTAGCTTTCTTCTTTTCTGTTGTTGAGTCATAATGGCATAACCTAATTACATTTATTTTCTGTTATTGAGTCATAATGGCATAACCTAATTACATTTATTTTCTGTTGTTGAGTCATAATGGCACAACCTAATTACATTTATTTTCTGTTGTTGTTGAGTAATGCTGTTGTTTCTTGCATAACCTAATTACCGTTCTTCTTTTCTATTATTGAGTCATAATGGCATAACCTAATTACATTTATTTTCTGTTGTTGTTGAGTAATGCTGTTGTTTCTTGCATAACCTAATTACCTTTCTTCTTTTCTGTTGTTGTTGAATAATGCTATTGTGTTTGCCATGCTCGGTAGGTGTAACAAATTTGAAAAAGATGAAGTTGATTTTTTATTTCATTTTCCCAAAGAATGATGTCTGATGTTTCGTGCACAGTATTTTATTAAGTTGTCCACCAGATGATCCTAATTTGCATAAATCTGCACAAACATTATTTTAAAATAATAAAATGACAATTTCCCCTCACATATTGTTGCGGTTTTGAGTCTGTCAAGTGAGAGTAATAAAGGTTAAAGTCTGTCCCCCATCGTTAGTCACACAAGCAACATGTAGCCTCGCAATACTATAGTTATGTCTTAGTATTTGTGAGCTTAGTTCCATTCCAGTGTTAACTCTGCATTGGGTAGGAGCCAGGGAGATAGGCCCTACTGCCACCGATCATCCTACGTCCATAGCCTCAATCCAGTTTGTTAACGTTGGTTCATATTGGGCGAGTTAACACGAGGGAGGGAGAGGAGGATCGGGGCGGAGTCGAGGCAGAGTGGCAGGAGCGATGACGGTAAGCATGAGCCGCCAATCAGAGCTCAGAGGCGGTGGTGTCAGAGGGCGTGGTGAGAAGAGTCTGGTGCGTTCCAGAAGGTTTGGGGGGCGTAGCGATAAAACCCACTGCGCAAAGCCCTCGAAAGGACTTGCAGAGGAGGACTTGCATCGGAGGGCTAATAGGACTTGACTTGCGGCAAGAGAGAGAGAGAGACAAGAGGACTGCTGCCTGTTGAACTTGATCATTGCACGAGAACGTGCGTGCTAACCAACGCCAAGTGTATTGAAGGAGAAGAGTTGGCCGCTACATATACACGGGTGCAGCCAGGCGTGTTTATAACGAAATAGCGCATTCTCAGCCGCGCGAGTGAACGAGGCTGAGTAACCGCCAGCCGCGCTAAAGTCCGCCCTCTACCGTTTCACCCCGATCATCCCTTTGTTCGAGAGACGCGCTACGAGTCCCTGCCTTCGCCTGCAACCATCTTCACGGGACGTGCCGGGGACCGTGGAGAGCTGGACGAGGACCATCCCTGGACGTGTTGGGGAACACCTGCCCATCTGCAATCCCCTGTGTGAGTGTGAGTGAGACGGACCCTTTGTCCCAGGGATATGTTAAGACCGTTTAAGGATTACTCTGTGTCTCTTCATCCATGAACTGTATATACGTGTGGCAATAATTAAACCCTTGTTCTTTCTTTCTGATTCGATCGTTCCTGTGGTTTCCTCCATTGACTAAGCGTGGCACGAATAAGATCACTCCAATCGGGTTCCACTAGTTAAGACTGCGCGGACCACGTGTATGCAATCCGCTCGGTGTACTACCATCACACGTGGTTCGTGCGAGGCTTGTTTCCTCGCTCCCAGGGCAGCGCGGGTGCCTAGGTACGAGCGAGAAAGTTGTCCCGAAACCCTACTTTGCATGTGTCCGGGAGGGACGTAATAAGTCTCGGTTCCGCCAGGCCAGTAAAGACAAGGGGATTAATCCCCCCTTGATAAGGAGAAGAAGGCCGGCATAGAGAATCATAACAATATTTTACTTTCTGTACATTAAACTTTATCGTTGTGTTTGAATATTTCAATGTTATGACATATTACTTTTACTTCGGTACATTAGGTTTCATCCAAAAAATTAGCTCTTTGGAAAAATATTCTTTAAATCTTTAAGCAATTTTTGGTGATTAACAAGGAAAAGTAATTAGCTTTAAATACAACACATGTGACGAAAAAGAGGAAAAGATTATGCTGCTTAAAAATAGCCTGAAAACATTTTACCGTGAATGAGGGAAACAAAAGCAAAATGTATCAAGTGCACATGCTCCCACCCGAATTATCATGTGTGCATAATAAATAGATAGTACATTTTCGTTTTGTTTGACATAGTTTGGTTGAATGGAATTAGTGCACAGCGTTATTATACTGGGATGACAGCTGATCGTCCTCACGTCGTCAGGTATGTAAGGCGACGTTAAACACAAACATCCAAACATTACAACAGTGAAATCCGTATTTTGAAGTTGGTGTATGTGAAGTTCTGGCCTGACGGTTTATACGAAAGGGTGGCGAAAAAAATCTTATGTTTTCATTTCACACTATTTTGTACAATTAAGTTAGTTCTGCAAAGCCATGTATAATGTTCATTCATTTTATTTCACATTCGTGCAGCAACAATGCACCGTTTGAGCCACGAGCAAATGCACGGCACACAGGATTCCCAAAATGCATCCAAAATCGGTCCCGTTTAACAATTACAACAATCTTGATACAAACAGTTCTCCTGGCTGCCCTGCTTTATGGAGAACCACGCGTGTACAATTAATCACAACAGCATTTGGATAAAAATGCCAAAGATTTTTAAAAAAACAGCGAATCCAATAAAAAAACCAACACAAACATAAAGAAAGCAAGGTTTTGTTGGAAAGGTAACACGATGGAAAAAATGCGAACATTTCAAGTACAAATTATTCTTGTCTGATGCAAATTGTGCAAAGAAAAAATACTTACCATTTGGAGCTTCAGCTGGACTGTTGGAAACATTTGTGCACATCTTAACCAGCACCTTTATAACTACAGTTGCAATACTTAACTCCATGAACAAAAATTGTTGGACCATCTTATTCAGCTATTAGTCGGAGCCCTCAATCAAAAAATCGTGCACTTTTATGTAAAATTTCGAGGTTTTGGCTTGAGATACCTTCGGTGATATGATTTCAAATTCCGCCAGGAGACAAGCTCAATTGTCACCCTATCCAAGATAGCCACCAAACGTAATATCGCTACCACGTGGCAAAGGCGTCAGTCGTAGAGAAATGGGGACTTCTAGAACACACCCAATTTTACCTTTAAGTGAATGGGGAAAATGCGGAGGAACTTATGGGACACCCACCAAAAACTTAAAAAACACCGTCTATTTCTCCCTTTCCCATCTAAACCATTAACAAATGTTAAATCCTAAATCTACCTCCGGCATTCAAGGCAAACTCCACACATGGCTTACTGACTTCCATTAGTCTCGTAGCCAATGTGTGGCTCTCAACGGAATCCTTTTATCTTCACACCCTGTTAAGGCTGGACTGCTCGAATTCAGTGTTCTGGGCCCAGTCCTATTCCTGATCTTAATCAATGATCTCTCTAAAAAAATCCTCTATATATTTGCTGATTACTCCACCCTCTGCCATAACATCCCTCATTCTTCATACAGGCAGGCTGCAGCATCCTCCCTCTCTTCAGACCTTGAAATGTCTTCAATCCTGACAATTCCCATAATCTCACTATCTTTCTCTGAAAGGGCCATCTGGCAAACCCTCCTATCTACTTTCTTAACAATCCTCTTTGGGAGGTTCAGTTCTTCAAACTCCCGAGTCTCAGAATCAGCCATGATCGTTCTTGGACAAAACACATATGAACGTTGGACACCAAAGCCAGCCGCCGACTGGGCATCCTCTGTCATACAAAGACCTCCCTTGGCACACCTGAAGTCCTATCCAATTGCAAGGCTTTCATGCACAGATTGATGGAGTACTGCTCCCCCCCTCTGGGCTGGCTCCCCTGCCTCACGTCTTGCTCAGCTTGAAGCCATGGAAACCAAGACCTTTAAGATTATTGGAATCTCCTGCTATGAACCTGATTCTATAGGCCTATCCCGTTGCCATCACAGACAGTTTGTTGATCTCTTTGTCTTCAACCGCCTCGTTTATGGTCTTACACCCTGTGTCCTTTCCCTGCTTAATCCTCCTTATAAACCTATGCCTGACTGGTGGGCATCTGGCCCACTTTGAACATTATCATTGGAACTAGCAGAGGTATAGTGTGCAAGGTTGTGTGCAAATTAATGAAGGCCATTTCCCCTACCATGATGGTGCTTGCAGGCAAAATGTAGTCCATGTCATCAAACAGGTTGCAGGTGTATTTGTATCCTTTATGAAGCACAACAAAATGGCGGGTGCCAAGTATGGTCTGGAGCTCATCTCGTGACTCGTGAGGGATGCGGCTTGTCCCGAACAAATGATTCAGTTGGGACATGCACATCAGGAATGATTTTGGATGAGTCCCCGACCTGTCAAGACAATTGTGGTGTGAGCAACTGAAGAAGTTTGAAGGACAATGTATTCTTTTTTTTATAATTATCTCAATTCTAAACTTGTGGTATCATATCCTTTAAATGAGAAACAGTTTGTGAAAGTTTAATCAACGTCACAGTTTCTTCTTCTTCTTCGCTCCAGAAGAAGCGGGAAGTCACAGTTTACAAATATAAAAATCCAAGGCAGCGGGAATAGCATAAGGCACTCACACAAAACCAGTGCCATCTCTATGAGCCAGGCCACCACTATCTGCTGGGGTAAGCAGACCAGCCTTGAGAGTGCGATGAGATCGAGCGATCGAGACAACGAGGTATGTGGCACACACCAGCTGTGAGGCAGGAGTCAATTCCATGTTCACACTATAAGTGGTGGTGAGTAGAGATTCTCTGCGATTCAAGAACGAGTCCTCCAAGTGGGCTTTGAGGTGGGGGTTGGGGAGGGGGATTTGGGGGGTAAGGGGAAACGGTGGGGGGAGGAGGGAGGAGGAAGAATGTACAGAGCAGGATAGGTCGATGAAACACATTACAATTATTTTTTGTCTTTTACAATTATCATTTTCTCTGCTGCTATTCTGTCAAATTAAATAATCTCATTTACCACGTAATAACTCTGTGATTTCCTAACTGAGCCTTCAAAAGTTATTTGAGATTGGTAAACAACACCAATAACTTACCAGTGGTGCAGCTCGTGTGTTGGTTTTCCTTGTTATAAGCCAAGAGTTGATTCTGCAGCAACCGACCCTCTCCGTGTTCAAATGAACTACAGATTTGCTCTGTCCTCCTGTTACACATAATTCGTCACGAACGAGAAACACATCAAGATACAGTTATGTTTAGAATTCACGTGTATGTATATACAGTCGTGGCCAAAAATATTGGCGTCCTTGCACCTTTTTCAAATAATTCACCATTTCTTCCAGAAAATTGTTGAAATTAAAAAATATTTTGTTATCCACATCTGCATTTCTTTGGTTTGCAGTGGAATAAAACAAAAAAATGTGGAAAAACTACTAAATCTTCGCTTATTCCACACATAAATCCTAAAATGGCCCAGACAATATTATTGGCACCTTTTATATGTTGTTAGAAATAATTAGATTTCAAGCAGCTGATTCTCCTTTCCTTGTGACCCAAGCAGGTGACCTATGGTGAGTTGCAGGTGCCTGCAATATAAAAAATCACTCATTCACCCAGGTGAATTGAGAAACGGAGTCATTCTGATGTTTTGTGTCACTGTGTGTACCACAATGAGCATGGAGAAAAGAAAGAAAAACCAGAGAATTGTCTGAGGAGGGCAGATGCAAGATTGTAGCCAAGCATGGACAATCTCAAGGCTACAAGTCCATCTCCAGAGACCTTGATGTTCCTGTGTCCACCGTACGCAATGTTATCAGTTTAAGGCTCATGGCACTGTAGCCAACCTCCCTGGACATGGCCGGAAGAGAAAACCTGATCGAAGATTGCAGCGAAGGATTGTTCGAATGGTGGAGGAAAGTACCTCGATCAATAATTGCCAAACAGATTCAACCTGACCTTCAGACACAAGTTACAACAGTTTCAACTCACACTATCTGTCACCAACTCCATGAAAGGGGGTTCTATGTAAGGAGACCCAGGAGGACCCTACTGCTGAGAAAGTCCGACTGGAATTTTCCAAAACACTCCTGAACAAGCCAAAATCCTTTGAGGAGAATGTCCTGTGCACAGATGAGGCCAAATTATAGCATTTTGGTAAAGCACATCATCTCTATGTTTACAGAAAACAAAATGAAGCCTTCAAAGAAAAGAACACCTTCCCTACAGTCAAACATGGAGGAGGTTCAGTGATGTTTTGGGGTTGCTGTGTTGCCTCTGTTACTGGGTACCTTGAATGTGTGCATGGTATAATGAAATCAGGAGATTACCAAGGCATTTTAGAGCACAATGTTCAACCCAGTGTCAGAAAGCTGGGTCTCCGTTGAAGGTCATGGGTCTTGCAGCAGGACATTGACCCCAAACACACTTTAAAAAGCACCCAGGAATTGGTTCAAGACAAAACGCTGGACTGCTCTGAAGTGGCCAGCAATGAGTCCAGATCTAAATCCCATTGAACACCTGTGGGGAGATCTGAAAACAGCAGTTGGGAGGAGGCACCCTTAAAATCTGGGAGAACTGGGGCAGTTTGCACAAGAAGAGTGGGGACAAACTGCCAGTAGAGAGGTGTAGGAAGCTCAATCATGGCTATAGGAAGCGCTTGACTGCAGTTATTTTGTCCAAAGGCTGAGCTACCAAATATTAAGTTGAGGGTGTCAATAATTTTGTTAATGACATTTCTTTTTATTTTCTGATATAAAAGGATATATGAAGTTCTGAAACAAAAACAAAGGTTTTGCAATATTAACAGTGAAATAAAGAATTGTGGAGACACAACACTTTGTCAATTTAAACTTATTTTCAAAGAAAATTGTGAGTTATTTGAAAAAAGCACAAGGGTCCCAATATTTTTGGTCACAACTGTATGTATGTATGTATGTATGTATGTATGTATGTATGTATGTATGTATGTACGTATGTATGTATATTGTTATGTTGATGGGGTCGAGATAACTTTAGATCAGGTAGATTTGTGTCGGTAGCATGCTCTGCCTGTTGTGAAGAAGAAGAAGAACCACCACCAGGTAATAAGTAGAGGACCTTTTTAGCCCGGATGTCGGATGAGTTGTGTATTTGTCCTTGTCATGAGGGGGCGAGGCATGTTATTTAGCTCAGGTATTAGGTTAAGTAATTCCCTGTTTGTCGTTCTCTATGTGATTTATCCTTTATCTCTTTTGGCACCGCACCATAGACACTGGCGCAGGAAGTGCCCATTAAATTTCACTAATAACAATAAAAACCAACCGGAAGCCGTTCTGCGCACTATTTGTTTTCTCTGAAATTTTTTTCTCTGAAAGCACTTAACCTATCGATGTGAGGTTTTACAAATATCATTCCACAGCATTGCTGCATATATTGTGAAAATGGTGACATCGTAGGTCACGTGATGTGGCAGCCATCTTGGATAGAAAAACAAACCTTATCCGAAACAAACACGAAACAAACATCACACAAAATACACCACACAAACATGTCCTGGTGAAGGTCTGCAATATCTGATTGCTCTTTCTTGTTTTGATTTAATTATTATTTTGATTTCTGGTTTCATGACTCATTTCTTCATCTTGATTTTTTTAAACCTTTTTGGAATAATATTAACCATAAAAGTTTCCCTCGACGCTGTTGCTGATGACTTGCCAATAAGTGATGAAACCAGTCCGGCAACTGAGGGAGACATGTAGTGTTGGGATTCTCATGTTTGTACGACTTGTGGATGTCTACAGCTGCAGAGGAACTCGGGTAGAGTTTGAAATGGCAAAGCGCTTACCTTGAGTCGGTGTTTTTTTATTGTTTAAAAAAAAAAATACATATTCAAGGCTCGTGGAAGAGCTAGAGCACAGAACATATCAGGACACAACATAACAAAAGGAACAACAGGAGAAGGGGGTAACACCAAAAGCAGGGCGGAGGGAGAAAATAGACAGATGAAAAAAAAACAAAGGATGCAGGTAACGATGAGGGGAAGGGGAAAACGCAAGGGGTGGACAAGATGGATACAGAAGCAAAGTTTTGGGAGGGCTGGGGGATGGTTTAATGTGTGTAGAAAATATCATGGTTCTGGATGGGGAATTATGGTGGTGAACAGTTATGTTGAAAACCTGGAGGGAAGAATGAGTTTGAAGAGAGTCTCGAAGTTGGGTCCACAGGTGGGTTAAAAGAAGAACAAATGAGAGGAGATGAGCAGTTGTTTTGTATTTTGGCAGTTTCACTAGGAGAGGTTGCTGAGGATCTCATGCGTCCTGCAGATACCTGGGGGGTGGTGGCAAAGCACGGAGAGGGCAGAGGATGCAAGACCAGGAATGAGGTGGAAGAAGAAGACAGAGAGACCAGCGACCTGTCGGCGATGGCGAAGTGATAGGCCCATAGACTCATCTTCATCGCAAGAGATCCAATGATCTTGAAAGCCTTGGTTTCTACGGCGTCAAGCTGAGCAAGGCGTGAGGTAGGGGAGTAATCCCAGAGAGGAGAGCAGTACTCCATCAAGCTGCGGCTGAAAGCCTTGTCGGTGGATAGTGCTCAGGTATGCCAAGGAAGGACTTTGCATGACTGAGCATGTTCAGTTTGCATCAGGCTTTGGAGGCCAACTTTGAAATGTGGCCAACTTTGGAGGCCAACAAGAAAGATCATGGCTGACAGTGAGACTCAGGAGTTTGAGTGACTGAAATTCCTCAAGAGGATTGTTAAGTAAGAAGATGGGAGGATTTGCCATGCGCTTCTTTTGGAGAGAAAGGGTGTGATTTGCCAGGATTGGGATACATGTTTCAATTGTGTTTGACCAGCTTGTGATTTTGTATAAAAAGAGTATTTTAGGATAAGCATTGCTTTTAGGATAAAGAGTGTTTTTAATATAAGTAAGTAGAAAAAGACTCCTGAGCCTTGGTAGTCTGTGGAGCAACAGCGCTGTGATATGTCTCTCATCATTCAATGTGTGCACTGTTTTCATTCTGCATAATGCAGCCGAAGCATCACATATATCAAGTAATTACATCGCCTTGACTACCGACACTTAGTTTGAATTTTCTTCTCCTTTTTCCCCAAAATGTCATTGTCATTTACCAGAGACAAGGACCACACAGTACATGACAAACACGACCGGGAAGAACAATTAAAACCTGTTTCATTTGTCAGCTGTCACCAGACTTTTAGAGTTAGGTGCTGTGCTTAAATAAGGTTAAGATGACGGAGGCTGAAGTTAAAGAATAGTTTGCTTGGGTCCATCATTACATAATTTTTGACTTTAGCTCAGGGATATTATAGTCATGGTAAAGACATTACTTTTGTATTCTGGTAGTGTATTGTGATCTGATGTCCATTCATCCCTTCAGTTTCTTATTCTGTTTTAAACATAAGTCGTTTGGTTGTTGGAGGAATGCAGGTGATTATGTGATTGGATGTATCATGCCCATTGATTGGATGTATAATTGGTGTGGTTTTGTTGTGCCTTTTACTTCTGTGGTCCCAGTGTGCCATCTAAAAAAAATCTACCCAACTACCTACCAATATACTTCATCATCAAGCAGCGGCCGTTGTGCTCTGAGGTACCGCCGGATAGTGTCTTCCAACCTTGGGACAGGTAACCTGCAGCACAACAATACTTCACATCATATAATTCACAATAAATGAGGCAGTTTATAACGACAAGTTTCTGGTTACCTCTAATACACACCTCACTAAGCTGGACAGCCATGTCATAGCACTTCTCTCTTGTCCATCGGAGGCCAACTTTGCACAAATAGGTGAGGTTTACCAGATAATGAGTGTCACAGAAATCGGGGCAAACATCAGAACCAAAAGTTTTAAAATACATCTGAGTCCAGACACATAATTTGGAAAATTTCAATTTCGTGCAAACTATTTTCTTATCTGCTCCACCAAGAAACCTGGCAAATGTTTTATGTGTCATCAATTTCCACACCTGGGAAGCTTCTCATGAAGGTGTGACATTTGCTGGTTTGTCATTGACAATAGATGGTAGCTAGGATCTGCAACATTAGATGTAGTAGACAAGTATCTGTTCCAAGATGTATTGCAGTAGCAGGAAAGATGCTTGTGAATTGTTGCCCGTCGTACCAATGACCAATTCCTGGAGCATAAAGAGATTATACAACAAGTAGAGCTTCATTCAAAATACAACGCCCCCATGCCAAATAAATAAATAAATAACATATCCACAAGCACACGACATTGCCAGGTGACCGACATTGCCATTGCCAGGTCGCCGGGTGTGGGACCCGGCGATGTCGCATTGCAGCACATGGAGATGGACTTGGGAGGGAGTGGTGTACAATAATTGATTGATTAATTATGTAACTAAAACAAATAAATAACAATCATAAAATAAGTGATTTCTTAATTAATTGGCTAATTGCATACCTCAACCACTAGTCTTTCATCCACAGGTGTAACTTTTTGAAAAGAAATGGAATAATTAATTAAATGATTTCAACAAAATTAGATAAATCGATTAATCAATAAATCAAAAATACCCTTTATATTCAATTCACTTGGTCACTACCGTGTCCAAATATCAGCTTCCTCGCTCAAAAGGTGACTGAAATATTGCCCAGATGAGAAAGAAAATAAATAAATTGATTGACTAATTTCTAATTAAAATGAAGAAATAATCATCGTAAAATAATTAATTTATTAATCAATTGGCTAATGGCATAGCGAAACCACCAATGCTTCATCGGAATATTTAACTTTTTGAAAATTAATGAATGCATTTTTTTTGTATACGAGATCGAGGCTCGTGTAAGAGCTAACATTAATTTAAAAAAACCCGACACAAAACATACAATAAAGGGAATGGGAGACAAGATGGGGAAAGAGAGGGAAGCACACAAGTACAACAACAGAGAACAGGGACATTGGGAGATCTGTGGGAGGGAGAGGGCTTGTAGTAAGGGCATTTTATGAGATATTTCACAAATCTGTTAACTAAATTGTTACCAAAAAATTTCTTCACCAATATGTTTGTAAAGGTGTGTAATAACATGTGTTAAAATGTTGAAGTTCAACTCCCGTGGGAAACCCAGAAAAAAAGCTGTTGAATTCGGGTACCGAAAAATTATTTTCGAGAATTTTTTTTTTTTTAATCGGCCCTTAAGTAACTTATAAGGGGTCAAATAAGGGTTTTTCATGATTCTGAGTTGATTGTTAACATTTATATTTTCACTTTAACATTTTTTTTTTTTTTTTTTTTTTTTTTTTTTTGTATACAAGATCGAGGCTCGTGAAAGAGCGAACATTAATCACACAGAAAGACAAACCGACACATAAAACATATAACATCGGGAGCGGTAGACAAGATGTGGGGAGAGAGGGGGAAGGACACAAACACAACATTTGAGAGCAGGGAGAGATCTGAGAGAGGGCGAGGGCTTTGGGGGGGGGGGGGCATGGGAAGGGGGCGGTGGGAGAGGTATAAAACATATGGACACTGCCAGGACTTCCAGGAAAGAAGTTGGAATTTCAAACAAGGTGGATCTGGGGTGAATTAGCGGGGGTAGAAAAGATCAAGGTTTTGGATGGGGGAAGATAAGAGATGGTGGTGAACAGCTGTTTTAAAGACCTGGAGGGAGGAGTGGGATTGAAGGGAGTGAGGGAGTTTGTTCCAGAGGCGGGAGAAAAGAGGAATGAAAGAGTGAAGGTGAGCAGAGAGCCGAGATTTCGGCAGTTTAACCATCAGAGGGTTGCTGGCAGATCTTGTGCGTCCTGTAGGAATATTTGGGGGACAGAGCACAGAGAGAGCTGGGGGTGCAAGGCCGGAGAGGAGTCGGTAGAAGACAGAAAGACCACCTACCTGCCTGCGGCATGTTATTTACATGTTATTTACACACAAAGTAGCTTTTATTTCACATACATATATAATACTCAAGAGTTATTTCTCATTCATAATGTCAGAAGTTTCAACAGTCATTGTCTATGTCTTCTTCAGACTCAACAACATCATGACTGCAGTTTCTGCATGTAATGCCATTACAGACTCCACAGGCCGAGATGCACGTGACCCCATTCTTCTTGCAGCTGCATCGCCGGTTGCTGCAATCTCCATGACAATTACAGCTCATGAACTGCAATAGCTCCTCAGGAGCCGTGGGGTCCAGTGTTGGAACTGGCTCATACCCATGCACACCTATTGTCCATCCATAGTCACTGGGGTTCAGAGACATGCTCTGTAGAAGGATCCAGTCCCGGGTCTGCAGGTAGGCACGGAGTGAATGTTGTGCAGCTGCACCCTCTGTTGGAGGTAGAGTCTCTGGTTTGATCACTCCTGCCGCTGCCTTCCTTGAGAACATGTTGTACCGAATTTCAGAGTGTTGAAGTGGTGAAGTGGTGGTGTTGAGGACATTAGGGTCTCCTTCAATAATTGGGAGGAACTCGATCTGTGTGCTCTGCTTTGCATCATTAGCATGGATTCTCTTCATCCAGCCATTCCAGTTGGAGTGTGGGAACTCAGGATCGTTGGCTTTGATCACCCACCCCACTGCCCAGAGTGTGTCACCTGGAGTGAGGAGTGGCTGATCATGAGCCAGGGAGGAGGAAAGCTCAGCGAGGGGGAGAAACATGATCGCGTTCGTTCCTATCTGTTTCCTGTTCGTAAATGGAATAATCTTTACTTCAGTTCCTCTCAGGATCTTAGCTTTGTCGAGTGCCTTCAACTTCACCCGGGGGAAAGCTGCTGTTGTCTGTGGATCTGGCAAAGGTGGTGCCGGAGAGGTGACTTCGATCCAACCCATTGAGTGAAAGGGAGTGTTTCCGTGAATAGAGACAATGTTTAAATCTATATTGTCTCCAACAAACTGAGTGACTGCATTGTTTGTTTCCCCAACCTCCATAAAGACCACCTGATCATTACTTGACAATTCACTTTCACTGGCTGGCACTTTGGCTGTCATCACTGATTGATCCTCAAGCGCAGCATCAACCGCAACCTCATCATTGATCTGTTCATCGGTTTCCTCCACAATGGTGTCAAGAGTGCCAGAAGTATCTGGAACATCATCTCCACTCCTACTATTAAGGAAGCAGTATTTGTAGTTTTGTGTCTCCATGTAAGACTCAGTGTATCCCAGCCGGTGGAACTTGTTGAGCATCCATTTTGACCCAAATCTATGATCAAGTTGTATGGCAAGCCCCATTTGGTGTGGCAATACTCCAGACCGAGGTCGACAGGCCTTAATAAAATTCTGCCCCCAAACGGCAACTCTTTCGTCTGTCTTGACAATCGGTCTCAAGAACATCTGAAGGCTTGCAGGAACAAGTGTCAGCTGACTATTGATGTCAGTCATACTTTGTGTGGTGGGGTATGACTTTGGACCTAAATCAATCAAGGCAATATCATTGGATATGAACTTGAGTGCCGTCTTTATGATCTGAGTCTTCTCATCTCCATGGTCAAGATTAGCATGATGCTCTCGCAGAATATTGTCGGTGCCATCTTTGAGACAGAGTACATCTGCCCTTCTTTCCTGTGTTGTGAAATACAAGGTGTCTTCGTATTTCTCTAGAAGTTTTATCTTTAGCCAATGCTTTGAATAAGAAAGGCTCTTCTCTGGTGACGGATCAAACTCCTGCAGCTTTTCATGGACTTGGTCCATGTTCATTACCCCATGCTCTAATTCTGAGTCTAACCATTCGCAGAATTCAATAAAAACTGCCTCTCGCTCCTCATCAATACTCCTCTGTCCTCTCTTCCTTTTTCCTTCCTCATCAGTCTTGGACAAACTGTCACCTCTCGCAAACATAAGTTTGCATCGCAAATGGTACAGTGTTTCTTCTGCTACCAAGTCGTTGATCCCTTCCAGGCGTCCAGTGACTTCAGTGCCCCAGTCATCCCCGCGACTCCGTGCTGTCTTCAGCAAGCTTGCCTTCAGTGTATCTGCAGTCAAATTATCTGGCACTCTGTATTTCTTTCTAGCTTGTGCTGGATTATTTTTGTAGAGCTGGGCTGGTTGGTTGCAAAGAATGCATACATCCTTATACAGGAGGTCAACTGACTGTGATCTTCTAGAACTGCAGCCAGTTGATGAACTGAACTCACAAGTAGTGCGTCTTCTCTTCAACTTTGATGACTCTTTCTCTGCCTTTGATGCTTGAGCTGACTTCTTGGTGGTTGCAACAAAGTTGTTGTACAGATCATTTTTACACTTCTGGTGGTACCTCAGTTTTCCTTCCTTTTGAGCCTCCTTCATACGTTCCACAACAGTAACATTTTCGACAGTTTCTGCTTGTTTCAATAAAGTTGAGTATCCCTTTGGAGTTGCCTGTATGAGCCTTTCAGCTGGTGTATCCGAGCGTGCACAGATGAAGCAATTGAGCACAGGTGGAGTAACGTCTTCATCCATATTGCTAGACTCCATGTCCTGCAAAGTAGAAAATGAGATATATTTAGAAATTATTTTTCCACAAAGGAGTGTCTGTGGTGAAATATAAATGTTAACAATCAACTCAGAATCATGAAAAACCCTTATTTGACCCCTCATAAGTTACTTAAGGGCCGATTAAAAAAAATAAAAATTCTCGAAAATAATTTTTCGGTACCCGAATTCAACAGCTTTTTTTCTGGGTTTCCCACGGGAGTTGACCTTCAACATTTTAACACATGTTATTACACACCTTTACAAACATATTGGTGAAGAAATTTTTTGGTAACAATTTAGTTAACAGATTTTCATATGTTTCCCTTACTATTGGGGGAGGAGCTGTGGGAAGGGGTGGAGGTGGAAGAGGAATAAAACACATGGACACATGGACAAGATGGTATTTCAAAAAAGTGTATCTGGGGTGAATTTTTTTTTTTGTATTAATTAATTTTTGTATTAATTAATTGAATAATGAAATAATTAAGCAATTAAATGATTAATCAATGAATCAAAAGTACCCTTTACAGCCAAATCACTTGGTCAATGTCATGTCCAAATATCAGCTTCTAGCTCAAAAGGTGCCTGACATATTGCCAAGATGAGAAAGAAAATAAACAATACTTAATAAATCAAAATGTGCTTTACAAAGAAATGGGTTTGTGTTCACTTTGTCCAAAAAAATTATTAACCATCTTCTCACATATTTTTTGCCAATTGGAGAAATAGTGTTCAACAGTCGAGGATGCAAATTGACTTGATCGGTCCAAACGTCCCACTATCTGCTTTATTTTCGCTCATACTGCTAAATAAAAGTGACCATTTCTTTTTTTAAAGTTTTTTGTTTTTCATTAAAGAAAGTTCCTTAAAAAGTTACAAAAGAGAAAGGGTGGGTGTGGGGGCCCCGGAGTTGTTTGCTTCGGGGCCCGGGCTGACTCTCGATGCTCCTGCCCACACCTATCCAATTGGCTCAGTCCTGCCATTTTCTTAAAGGTATTTTTGTTGTGCCCTTGGTCTTCCTCATTTATTATGATTCGTTCTCTCCTCCAATCCCTGCCGACCAACACCACAGGCTTCGCTCTCCACCACTCAGCGTGCAGTCCACCTCTGACGTCATCGGTCGTGCCTTTCCAATTAGCGTGCTGCTTCCTCCTCGGCATTCTTTCAGCAATCAGTGAGTGCCTTCTTGCTCCGCCCTGGCCAATCACGGCTCCTCGGGACGGGTCTTCGGCCTTCGTGGTGATGTAGCTGGCTGCCGTCCCATCAGCAGTGCCCAGAACTAGGTTCCGGTTGGTTTTGTTATTGAATGTGTTATTTAATTTCCATTCTCACTCATGTCTATTGCGGTGCCATAATGGACAAAGGATCAATCACATCGGGAACAACGAACAGGGAAGTAGTTAACATAATCCCTATAACTCGTTAACATGCCCCATTCCTCGTAATGGGGACGAAGATACACCTTAATCAGATATCCAGGCGAAACATGCCTCTACTTATTACATGGTGGTGGTTCTTCTTCTTCAAGACAGTCGGAGCATGTTACCTATACAACTCTACCTGGTCTAAAGTACCTGTACCCCACCGACATAATAATATAAACATCAATGAAGATTGAGAACTAAAATGTGCCCAAAATAATGATCGATAAACTTACATAACTTTCTTGAAAATCCCAAAGTAAAAGGAATTTCTTGACATTTCACTTTTCTAACAGCTGAAGAAAATTCCCTCTTGCGCGTCTTTCTCGCTGAACAGAAGAAAATCTGCAATCACAAAAAACAGTTTCAATTCATGTTCACAATCTGTGGAAAACAGAAACAAAATGAATCATGTATAACTGGAGATTTTGTCCAAAAATAAAAGCACAGTCTAACATATTACAAATCCAATTTGTCTGATGTCCACCGAGCTCCTTTTCCCAATCTGAATCATAGCAATATTAAACCTTGTGTCCTTGACTCTTCAACTTTCCATAAATGATTGACAGTGTATTATCTCCAGCCACTGACTACACCATTCCAATCGTCATGTTGGAATGGAATGTTTTACCCTTTTTGACGAGCAATCATCGTTTTTGCTTTCTCGGTGATTTTTTTCCACTTTTTCCACTTCCGAGGTGCTTTTCTTTCCAGGTGCGTTTTCCAATTTTTCCACTTTCTAGGTGCTTTTCTTTACCGGTGATTTTTTACACTTTTTACACTTCCGAGGTGCTTTTCTTTCCAGGTGCTTTTTCCACTTTTTCCACTTTCGAGGTGCTTTTATTTCCAGGTGATTTTCCACTTTTTCCACTTTCGAGGTGCTTTTATTTCTCGATGATTTTATTTCCACTTTTTCCACTTTCTGGGTGCTTTTCCACTTTTTCCACATTTTTTGTGCTTTTCTTTCGAGGTGTTTTTCCATTTTTTTGGTGCTTTTCTTTCTAGGTGCTTTTCCCACTTTTTCCACTTTCGAGGTGCTTTTCTTTCTAGGTGCTTTTTCCACTTTTTCCACTTTCGAGGTGCTTTTCTTTCTAGGTGCTTTTCCACTTTTTCGGTGCTTTTCTTTCGAGGTGCTCTTTCTAGGCTTGGTTTCAGAAAGGGAAAAGGAAATTTTTTAATTTTCTCGGCCGATCTTCTTCGAAGAGAATGACGTCACCGATTAGACGAGAGAGGACAATTCTCACTGCAGATGATGGTTTGGAGATGAGGGAGGGACGCGCGTTCTTTAAAAGAACTCAATTTTACGTTCTGCCAAATTAGAGGTACCCGACGCAACATCATTTTCCAGGAACACCTTTTACGTGACTGGTTGTGGATTTTACTTTATCACTTGAACATTTCACCAGTGCTTTCGCTCGCCAGAGATGTTAGACATTCCACATCCACATTCCACATTAGATGTTGGACACTCTTTGATTCATGGACATTCCACATCTTCCCTGAAGAGTTTTACTCTGAGGTCTCGGATATATTATCACAGATTTTCTGCGAGTTATTTAGTTTTGTCATTACTGCTCGCCATTTGTTTTGTAACATGAATACCCTGGATCGGCTCGCTGCGCTAGCCTCACCACATGTCGTCACTGCAGAGGCATGGTTTTGTTTTAACTGAGGAGGATTTAAGGCTTTGATTTGAGGATTCTTTTAAGAAGAGGATTTGCACATTTGGTCATTGAATTTGACCAATTATTGAGGTCAGCAGAGGCCAAAAGGTCAACAACTTAAAGGTGAGATTTCTAAAATGCTCAATTTTCATCCAATTGACTTGAAATTTGAATAGGATTTTCATATCAGCTTAGTGAAACCAACCACCAATTATATTTGAGGTCAACTTAGGCCAAAAGGTCAACATAGGCCAAATTTCTAAAATTGTCAATTTTCATCCGATTAACTTAAAAATTTGAAGACTATTTGCATATCAGGTCACTAAATTCAACCACCAATTATTTTTCAGGTCAAAAGGATGCTCTACTGACTGCCATTCTACTTTGTTCTCTTTTTCCAGGTGTTGCTCTGAGTGATTTTTCATTATGTCTGTTTGTCTGTCTGTCTGTTCGTCTCTCTCTCAGTCAATTGCCGACAGGTCACCATTTTAAAACGGTTTTCACGAAACTTCGCCAGATAGTAGAGTGGGTCATAAGGAAGAAGAAACCTATTGATTTTTGGGTCAAAGTTCAAAGGGTCATTTTGAGGTCAAATTTCTAAAATTGTCATTTTCATCTGATTGACTTGAAAATTGTATAGCATTTGTATATTGAGTCACTAAATTGGGAAACCAACTATTTTTGAGATCAAAAGGTCAAAGGTCAACTCAAGGTCAAACTTCCAAAATCATCAATTTTCATCTGAAAAATCATCACTTTCCCACCCATTTTTGTATACAGAGTCAAGGTTCGTGTAAGAGCTAACACATTAAACACGAAAACATGCACGGACACATAAAACATGCAATAAAGGGAGCGGGAGACAAGACGGGGAGAGAGAGGGAAACATACAAGCACAACAACAGGAGAGAACAGTGATGTCGGTAGATCTGTGAAAGGGAGAGGGCTTGAGGGGAGGGGAGGGGATGACACGGTATAAAGCAAATTAACACTACGAGGCATTTCAGGAAAGAAGTTGGAGATTGAAAGAGGTTTATTTGGGGTGTTTTAACGGGGGTAGAAAAGATCAAGGTTTTGGACGGGGGAAGATTGTTATGGTGGCGGACAGCTGTTTCAAAGACCTGAAGGAAGGAGTGGGATGGAAGAGAGTGAGGGAGTTTGTTCCAGAGGTGGGGAAAAAGAGGAATTAAAGAGAGAAGGTGAGCAGAGGGTCATTATTTTGGCAGTTTCACCAGAACTGGGTTGCTGCCAGATCTTGTGCGTCCTGAAGGAATATTTGGGGGACAAAGCACAAGCAGAGCTGGGAGAGCTAGGCCTGAGAGGAGTCGGTAGAAGACAGAAAGACCTCCAACCTGCCTGCGGTGAGTGAGTGAAAGGCCCATGGAGTTAGCTTCATCGCAGGAGATTCCAATGATTCTGAATGCTTTGGTTTCAACAGCGTGAAGACGAGCAAGGTGTGAGGCAGGACCACCAGCCCAGAGGGGAGAGCAGTATTCCATTGAGCTGCAGATGAAAACTTTGTATGTGGTGAGGAGCTCAGGTGTGCCAAGGAAGGACTTTGCACGACGGAAGATGCCCGGGCGGCGACTGGCTTTGGTGGCCAGCTTGAAAATTTAACTTGAAAACTCTAAACTTGAAAACAAAACAGCAATTACAAAGTGCATCAATGAATTGGGAATCCAACTATTTTTGAGGTCAAAAGGTCAAAGCTCAATTCAAGGTCAAACAGTTCAATCTTGGTTTAATCAGACCACAGAATCTTGTTTCTCACAGTCTGAAAGGCCTTTAGGTGCTTTTTGTGCAAACTCCAAGCGGGCTTTCATGTGTCTTTCACTGAGGAGAGGCTTCCGTCTGGCCACTCTGCCATAAAGCTCAGATCGGTGGAGTGTTGCAGTGATGGTTGTCCTTCTGGAAGTTTCTCCCATCTCCACACAGGATCTCTGGAGCTCAGCCAGTGACCATCGGGTCTTGGTTACCTCTCTTACCAAGGCCCTTCTCCCCCGATTGCTCGGTTTGGCTGGGCGGCCAGCTCTAGGAAGAGTCCTGGTTGTTCCAAACTTCTTCCATTTAAGAATTATGGAGGCCACTGTGCTCTTGGGAACCTTCGATGCAGCAGAATTTTTTTTGTCGGCTTCCCCAGATCTGTGCCTCGACACAATCCTGGCTCTGAGCTCTGCAGGCAGTTCCTTCGACCTCATGGCTTGGTTTTTGCTCTGATATGCATTGTCAGCTGTGAGACCTTATATAGACAGGTGTGTGCCTTTCCAAATCATGTCCAATCAATTGAATTTACCACAGGTGGACTCCAATCAAGGTGTATAAACATCTCAAAGATGATCAAGAGAAATGGGAGGCACTTGAGCTAAATTTCAAGTGTTACAGCAAAGGGTATGAATACTTATGTCAATGTGATATTTCAGTTTTTCTTTTTAATAAATTTGCAAAACTTTCTAAAATCCTGTTTTCTCTTTGTCATTATGGGGTATTGAGTGTAGATTGATGAGGGAAAAAAGGAATTTAAACGATTTTAGCATAAGGTTGCAACATAACAAAATGTGAAAAACGTGAAGGGGTCTGAATACTTTCTGAATACACTGTATATCATGGTATCTCAAAAAGTTATGGACGGATTCAAATGAAACTTAGGGAACAGGTTGCGTCGACCATGGCCAAATTGATTGGATTTTGGTGAATATCCGGATCTGGATACGATAACTTTTTTTTTTGCCTCCGCCACCAAAGGTGGACGGAGGTTTTGTTTTCACCCCTGTCTGTCTGTCTATGTATCTGTGAGCAAGATATCTCAAAACGTTGAGGACGGTTTCGGACGAAATTTGGTGGACAGGTTGGGTTTGTGACAAGGAAAAATTGATTCGATTTTGGTGAAGATCCACATCCTAATCCAGATAAGAGATACCGGTATTTCTATTTTCTAAAGTGATTTCACCATTGAGTGATACTGTGATACTGTGATAGGGCCAAAACGATAGATGGCGCGATGTTTCAAATAGTTGTGGACGAGTTGGTTTGGTGACAAGAACAAGTGATTCGATTTTGGTTCAGGTCCGAATCCAGATCCGGCCTATCAGTGGATACAAAACATAAACTGTTCATCCTGGCGAAGGTACGTACCCCACCGAGTGCCGGTCTTGTTGATGTTCAACGTGGCATCGGCACGGACCCCACCGAGTGCCGGTCTTGTTTTGACATATGAAAGCATCAGCCAGACTTCACTTAAACTCCTTCACACGAAACGATATAAATACATTTGTATTACACAGTTAGTTGTTCGTTCACAAAACCACTTTATAACGTACCAAGTTCTTCGAAGCAATATTGAAGAGTAAAGGTGGAAAACGCCTTTTGTTCAGCTAACATTACAACTGCTATACACCTCGGAGTTCGAAACAAAGTAAAATTATATTATAGTTCGATCGCTCAGTCCCTGTACATTAAACATCAAACATTAAACATCAAATATTGAATATTAAACATCAAATATTGAACATTAAACATCAAATATTGTACATTAAACATCAA
This sequence comes from Myxine glutinosa, assembly GCF_964187855.1. NCBI lineage: Eukaryota > Metazoa > Chordata > Myxini > Myxiniformes > Myxinidae > Myxine > Myxine glutinosa. The sequence continues at coordinate 24,534,134 of NC_136261.1, forward strand.
ATATTTTACATTGAACATCAAATATTGTACATTAAACATCAAATATTGTACATTAAACATCAAATATTGTACATTAAACATAAAAACATTGCACTGTGGCGGACACAAAAGCCCACTGGCGTGGTGACATCATTCCGCGCACCAAGCGGGCGGTGGCCACGCACCAGGGGTAGGCGTGGCCTCATGATATACACCGGGCGCCCAGCCCGGGACAGTACAGTGTTACAGTGTAGTCTTACAATAAAGACATTTATATGTTACCGCTTGTCCGCTTCCTCCTTGCTCACAAGCAGCGCGCGTAACGCCGCGCTTTACTGGTGACCCTCGACGTTGGATCCGCCGAAGCGATCCTTCCGAACACGACGCCATGGCATTGGCGATTAAACTTCCCGAGTTTTGGGAGGCCCAGGCCGAGGTCTGGTTCGTTCAAGCCGAAGCCCAGTTTCAGCTTCGGCGCCTCACCAACGACGACCTGCGCTACTGCCATGTCGTCGCCTCCCTCGGGCCCGGCACGGCCGCTCGAGTTGTGTCCGTCCTTCGCCACCCACCGGACGGCCACAAGTACGAGACACTCAAGCGGCTACTCCTAGCCACGTTCGGCCTCACGGACGACGCACGTGCCGATCGCCTCCTGGATCTCCCCGAGCTCGGTGAGACGCGCCCGTCGGTCCGAATGGACCATATGCTGTCACTGTTGGACGACGAAGCCCCCGGTTCGCTATTCCGGGCGCTTTTCCGGCGCCAACTTCCAGCGCAGGTTCGCCTTGCGTTGGCCGGGACCGAGCTAACGGAACCCCGAGCATTGGCAGCCGAGGCGGACAGGTATTTCGCCGCTTCGGACACGCGGGCGAGCGTCGGCGTGGTCTTCACGGCCCTCGACGCTGATGTTCAGCAGCACGCTGATGTTCAGCAGCACGCTGATACGCGCCTCGTGAGCGCCGCCACGCCCCGCCCACCGCCGCGGCGAAAACCGCCACCGCGGGGAAACCCGCCAACTCCACCGGCCTGGCGGAGCCAGCCGCGCTCCTCCAGCTCCACCACCTGGTGCTGGTTCCACACCAAGTTCGGCCACGAAGCTCGGCGGTGTCATCCGCCGTGCTCCTTCCACGGGTCGGGAAACGCCCGGGCCGGCGCTCAATAGTGGCGATGAGCGCCGGCCGTTCGAACAGCCTGCTGTTCATAACGGACACCTTCTCCGGGCTACGTTACCTGTGCGACACGGGAGCACAGGTGAGTGTCATTCCCGCCGGCACGTCAGACAAGCACGCCGCGGGTAGGGGCCCCGCGCTGCTTGCCGCGAACGGGACACCCATCCGTACGTACGGAAAACGCTGCCTCTCTCTGCGGTTTGGAGGGCAGGTTTTCCGATGGACGTTCGTCACTGCCGACGTGCCCATGGCACTGCTTGGCGCGGACTTCCTGTGCGCTAATGGGCTCCTGGTCGACGTCAAGCGCAGACGGCTTGTCCAGGCCGAGACGTTCAGCTCGCTCGCTTGCGCGTTGCCCAGCTCAACGAGCGGCTTGCCAAGCGGCTTGCCGAACGATTCGGTTCCGGCCACGTTGGGCTGTACGCTTCCGGCAGCGGACGCATTCACCCGCCTCCTCGCCGGCTTCCCGGCCCTCACGCGGCCCACCTTCTCGGCGGGGGCCGTCAAGCACGGGGTGGCCCATCACATCCCCACCGTCGGGCCACCGGTCTACGCCCGGGCACGCCGCCTCGAGCCGACGAAGCTGGCAGTGGCAAAAGCGGAGTTCGCTACCCTGGAGCGACTCGGCATCGTGCGGCGCTCAGAGAGCGCTTGGGCGTCGCCGCTGCACATCGTGCCGAAGCCCGGCGGGGGATGGCGACCGTGCGGGGACTATCGCCGTCTCAATGACGCTACGACTCCCGACCGCTACCCCGTCCCCCACATTCAGGACTTTTCCGCCCGTTTGGCGGGCAGGTCCTTCTTCTCGAAGGTGGACCTCATACGCGGCTACCATCAGGTCCCCGTCAGGCCGGAGGACGTCCCGAAGACGGCGGTCATCACGCCATTCGGACTCTTCGAGTTCCTGCGCATGCCCTTCGGTCTGAAGAATGCGGCTCAGGCGTTCCAGCGACTGATGGACAGCGTCCTGCGCGACTTGGATTTTGTCTTTGTCTACCTGGACGATATCCTCGTCGCCAGTGCGTCCCGCGAAGAGCACCTACGCCACCTCCGCACGCTCTTCGAACGCCTGGGCCAGCATGGCCTAATTGTGAACCCCGCAAAGTGCCGGTTCGGCGCCACCACAATCGATTTTCTGGGGCACCGTGTCACCAGGCACGGAGCCGTCCCCCTGCCGGCCAAGGTGGAGGCGGTGAAGGGGTTTCCGCGCCCCCGCACGATCAGAGGGCTGCAGGAGTTCCTGGGCATGGTGAACTTTTACCATCGGTTCCTGCCCCGTATCGCCCAGCTCCTGCGCCCCCTGCACGAAGCTCTCCGAGGTAAGCCGGGCAAAGGCGACGTTACCTGGACCGAGCAGATGGACACGGCGTTCACGGGCGCGAAGCTCGCCTTAGCTAACGCCACCATGCTCGCGCACCCGGCGCCCGATGCACCGATCGCCCTCACCACCGATGCCTCGGACTACGCGGTGGGCGCGGTGCACGAGCAATGGGTGCGTGGAGCTTGGCAACCGCTGGCGTTCTTTAGCCGGCAGCTTCGCCCGCCCGAACGCCGTTACAGTACCTTTGACCGCGAGTTGCTCGGACTTCACTTGGCGGTCAGGCACTTCCGCCATCTGCTCGAGGGCCGTGCGTTCACTGCCTTCGTCGACCACAAGCCGTTGATCTTCGCGATGGGCAAGGTCACCGAGCCGTGGTCGGCCCGGCAGCAGCGTCACCTCTCGGCCGTGTCCGAGTACACGACGGACATCCAGCACGTCGCGGGGAAGGACAACCCGGTGGCGGATTGCCTTTCCCGGGCCGTCGCCCACGCAGTCCACCTCGGCATCGACTATGCCCGGATGGCAGCGGACCAGGCCGCTGACCCCGACGTCCAGGCCTTGCGGACCGCCGTCACGGGCCTCCGCGTCACCGAGGTGCCGTTCGACGGCGCGGGCGCGGCCCTCTTGTGTGACGTCTCTCTCAGGCGTCCTCGCCCCATCGTGCCCGCGGGCTGGCAGCGCCAGGTGTTTGACGCCATCCACGGCTTGTCCCACCCGGGCGCGAGGGCCTCCCAAAGGCTGATCGCCGACAAGTTCGTCTGGCATGGCCTCCGGAAGGCCGTCCGCGGCTGGGCCAGGACGTGCCTCGCGTGCCAGCGCGCCAAGGTGCACCGGCACACCCAGGCCCCATTGGCCCCGTTCACGGTGCCGGAACGCCGGTTTGACCACGTCCACGTGGACCTGGTGGGACCTCTGCCCCCCTCCCGGGGTTTCACCTACGTCCTCACCATGGTGGACCGCACCACCCGGTGGCCGGAGGCCGTGCCCTTGGCGTCGACAACGGCGGCCGATGTCGCGCAGGCTTTCATCGCCACCTGGGTCGCCCGGTTCGGCGCCCCCTCAGACATATCATCCGACCGCGGCCCCCAGTTCACCTCGGAGCTCTGGGGGGCGGTTGCGCAGGGGCTCGGGGTCCGGCTGCACCGAACCACGGCCTACCACCCCCAGGCTAACGGCCTGTGTGAGCGATTTCACCGCTCATTGAAGGCCGCGCTCCGGGCCACCCTCCGCGACGGCGGCTGGGTCGACAGGCTCCCCTGGGTCCTGCTGGGCCTCCGGACGGCGCCCAAGGAGGACCTGCGCGCATCCGCGGCGGAGTTGGTCTTCGGGCAACCGCTGCGGGTGCCGGGCGAGTTCCTCCCCGACTCCACGGCACCATGGTCCGCGGCACAGCAGCGCTCCGCTCTGCAAGAGACCGCCCAGAGGTTCGCCCCGGTGCCAACGGCATGCCACGGGCACCCACCGACGCATGTCGCCCCGGAGCTTCGCACGGCGGAGTACGTCTTCGTCCGCCACGATGCCCATCGGACACCACTGCGGCCCCCATACGACGGGCCTTTCCGCGTGCTGGAGACCGGGGCGAAGCACTTCACCCTGGACATCGGCGGTACTCCTGACCGCGTTTCGGTAGACCGCCTCAAGCCAGCCCACCTCGATGTGGACCATCCACCGCCAGTGGCCCGACCCCCACGTCGGGGCCGACCTCCTGCGGGCGGACCCCCGGCACCGCCCAGCCCCGCCGCCACGCCGCCCCCCGGTCCTGCACCCATCCCAGGGGCAGCCAGGGGCATCCCACCTGGCATCCCTGCACCCCGGACGCCGCCGATCGCCAGGGGGCGCTTCGGCCGGGTCATTCGTCTGCCCCGCAAACTGGCCCTCCAGGTGCGCGGGAATTCTGGGGGGGCACGTGTGGCGGACACAAAAGCCCACTGGCGTGGTGACATCATTCCGCGCACCAAGCGGGCGGTGGCCACGCACCAGGGGTAGGCGTGGCCTCATGATATACACCGGGCGCCCAGCCCGGGACAGTACAGTGTTACAGTGTAGTCTTACAATAAAGACATTTATATGTTACCGCTTGTCCGCTTCCTCCTTGCTCACAAGCAGCGCGCGTAACGCCGCGCTTTAGCACATTAAATATCAAATATTGTGCATTAAACATCAAATATTGTACATTAAACATCAAATATTGTACATTAAACATCAAATACTGAACATTAAACATCAAATATTGCACATTAAACATAAAATATTGAACATTAAACATCAAATATTGCACATTAAACATCAAATATTGTACATTAAACATAAAATATTGTACATTAAACATCAAATACTGAACATTAAACATCAAATATTGTACATTAAACATAAAATATTGTACATTAAACATCAAATACTGAACATTAAACATCAAATATTGTACATTAAACATAAAATATTGAACATTAAACATCAAATATTGCACATTAAACATCAAATATTGTACATTAAACATAAAAACATTGCACATTAAACATCAAATATTGTACATTAAACATCAAATACTGAACATTAAACATCAAATATTGCACATTAAACATAAAAACATTGCACATTAAACATCAAATATTGAACATTAAACATCAAATATTGCACATGAAACATCAAATATTGCACATTAAACATCAAATATTGTACATTAAACATCAAATATTAAACATCAAATATTGTACATTAAACATCAAATACTGCACATTAAACATCAAATATTGCACATTAAACATAAAAACATTGCACATTAAACATCAAATATTGAACATTAAACATCAAATATTGTACATTAAACATCAAATATTGCACATTAAACATAAAAACATTGCACATTAAACATCAAATATTGTACATTAAACATCAAATATTGTACATTAAACATAAAAACATTGCACATTAAACATCAAATATTGTGCATTAAACATCAAATATTAAACATCAAATATTGTACATTAAACATCAAATACTGCACATTAAACATCAAATATTGCACATTAAACATAAAAACATTGCACATTAAACATCAAATATTGAACATTAAACATCAAATATTGCACATTAAACATCAAATATTGCACATTAAACATCAAATATTGTACATTAAACATCAAATATTGCACATTAAACATCAAATATTGCACATTAAACATAAAAACATTGCACATTAAACATCAAATATTGTACATTAAACATCAAATATTGTACATTAAACATCAAATATTGTACATTAAACATCAAATATTGTACATTAAACATAAAAACATTGCACATTAAACATCAAATATTGCACATTAAACATCAAATATTGTACATTAAAGATCAAATATTGCACATTAAACATCAAATATTGTAAATTAAACATTAAAACATTGCACATTAAACATCAAATATTGCACATTAAACATCAAATATTGCACATTAAACATCAAATATTGCACATTAAACATCAAATATTGCACATTAAACATCAAATATTGTACATTAAACATAAAAACATTGCACATTAAACATCAAAAAGTATACATTAAACATCAAATATTGTCCATGAAACATCAAATATTGTACATTAAACATCAAATATTGTACATTAAACATCAAATATTGTACGTTAAACATAAAAACATTGCACATTAAATATCAAATATTGCACATTAAACATCTAATATTATACATTAAACATCAAATATTATACATTAAACATCAAATATTGCACATTAAACATCAAATATTGTGCATTAAACATCAAATATTGAACATTAAACATCAAATATTGCACAATAAACATCAAATATTGTACATCAAACATAAAAACATTGCACATTAAATATCAAATATTGTGCATTAAACATCAAATACTGTACATTAAACATCAAATATTGTACATTAAACATCAAATATTGTACATTAAACATAAAAACATTGCACATTAAACATCAAATATTGCACATTAAACATCAAATATTATACATTAAACATCAAATATTATACATTAAACATCAAATATTGCACATGAAACATCAAATATTGTGCATTAAACATCAAATATTGAACATTAAACATCAAATATTGCACATTAAATATCAAATATTGTGCATTAAACATCAAATACTGTACATTAAACATCAAATATTGTACATTAAACATCAAATATTGTACATTAAACATAAAAACATTGCACATTAAACATCAAATATTGCACATTAAACATCAAATATTATACATTAAACATCAAATATTATACATTAAACATCAAATATTGCACATTAAACATCAAATATTGTGCATTAAACATCAAATATTGAACATTAAACATCAAATATTGCACATTAAACATCAAATATTGTACATTAAACATAAAAACATTGCACATTAAATATCAAATATTGTGCATTAAACATCAAATACTGTACATTAAACATCAAATATTGTACATTAAACATCAAATATTGTACAGTAAACATTGCACATTAAACATCAAATATTGCACATTAAACATCAAATATTGTACATTAAACATCAAATATTGCACATTAAACATCAAATATTGTACATTAAACATAAAAACATTGCACATTAAACATCAAATATTGCACATTAAACATCAAATATTGTACATTAAACATCAAATATTGCACATTAAACATCAAATAATGCACATTAAACATCAAATATTGTACATTAAACATAAAAACATTGCACATTAAACATCAAATATTATACATTAAACATCAAATATTGTACATTAAACATCAAATATTGCACATTAAACATCAAATAATGCACATTAAACATCAAATATTGTACATTAAACATAAAAACATTGTACATTAAACATCAAATATTGTACATTAAACATAAAAACATTGCACATTAAACATCAAATATTGCACATTAAACATCAAATATTATACATGAAACATCAAATATTATACATTAAACATCAAATATTGCACATTAAACATCAAATATTGTACATTAAACAGAAAAACATTGCACATTAAACATCAAATATTGTACATTAAACATCAAATATTGTACTTTAAACATCAAATATTGTACATTAAACATCAAATATTGTCCATTAAACGTAAAAACATTGCACATTAAACATCAAATATTGTACATTAAACATCAAAGATTGCACATTAAACATCACATATTGCACATTAAACATCAAATATTGCACATTAAACATAAAAACATTGCACATTGAACATCAAATATTGTACATTAAACATAAAAAACATTGCACATTAAACATCAAATATTGTACATTAAACATCAAATATTGTACATTAAACATCAAATACTGCACATTAAACATCAAATATTGTACATTAAACATCAAATACTGCACATTAAACATCAAATATTGTACATTAAGCATAAAAACATTGCACATTAAACATCAAATATTGTACATTAAACATCAAATATTGCACATTAAACATCAAATATTGCACATGAAACATCAAATATTGTACATTAAACATCAAATATTGCACATTAAACATCAAATATTGTACATTAAACATAAAAAAGATTGCACATTAAACATCAAATATTGTACATTAAACATCAAATATTGTACATTAAACATCAAATATTGTACATTAAACATAAAAACATTGCACATTAAACATCAAATATTGTACATTAAACATCAAATATTGTACATTAAACATCAAATATTGTAGATTAAACATCAAATATTGTACATTAAACATAAAATATTGCACATTAAACATCAAATATTGCACATTAAACATCAAATATTGTACATTAAACATAAAAACATTGCACATTGAACATCAAATATTGTACATTAAACATAAAAACATTGCACATTAAACATCAAATATTGTACATTAAACATCAAATATTGTACATTAAACATCAAATATTAAACATCAAATATTGTACATTAAACATCAAATAATGCACATTAAACATCAAATATTACACATTGAACATAAAAAGATTGCACATTAAACATCAAATATTGTACATTAAACATAAAAACATTGCACATTAAACATCAAATATTGTACATTAAACATAAAAACATTGCATATTAAACATCAAATATTGTACATTAAACATCAAATATTATACATCAAATATTGTACATTAAACATAAAAACATTGCACATTAAACATCAAATATTGAACATTAAACATCAAATATTGTACATTAAACATCAAATATTGAACATTAAACATCAAATATTGTACATTAAACATCAAATATTGTGCATTAAACATCAAATATTGCACATTAACCATGCATAAGGTGACGGTCGTTGTGCGGATGGCGGCGGAGGGTCATGTGGATGGCTGCGGTGGGTCGTGCCGATGGCTGTGGTGGGTCGTGCGGATGGCTGCGGTGGGTCATGCGGATGGCTGCGGTGGGTCATGCGGATGGCTGCGGTGGGTGGTGTCGATGGCTGTGGTGGGTCGTGCGGATGGTGGCAGTGGGTCGTGCAGATAGCTGCGGTGGGTCGTGCGGATGGCTGCGGTTGGTCGTGCGGCTAGCTGCGATGGGTCGTGCGAATGGCTGCGGTGGGTCGTGCGGATGGCTGCGGTTGGTCGTGCGGATGTCTGCGGTGGGTTGTGCGGCTGGCGGTGGCGGCCAGCGACAGCCACCCTTCTTCATGATGGACCACACCTCTGGTTTGCTCCAAATTCCTTTCAGTTGCTACTGTTTGAAAAGGTTTGAGTTCGGGGTGGTAGTCTGCCCCCACGAAACGCTATGCAGAGCTATTTATACACCTTAACATGAAGTTCGACCAAGGCAGAGACCCCCCTTTGGTAGGGGTGCAGGTTAAGTCGCTACAACCTCAGTCGTGTGACCCTGAGGCCCCCTGACACGTTTGGTTGAGATTGGATAAGTTATAGCCGATTGTATCGCGGTCAGACAGAGATAAACGAAATTGCATATTTTAATATGAAAAGCAGGCTGCTTAATTATTTTTTTTAAGCGATCGTAATGTACGCAGTAAAGCCACTTTTTACTGCACATGTTGTAATGTAAAGATGTTGTCTGTTTCACCAACCTTTCCATATGACACTGCAGTGACATCCTTCGCAAAACCCCACTGTCAGGCCGCTCCTCACACAAGAAAGCATTTCATGGAAGACTGCGCGGTCCTGGCTTCTTGTGGAAAAGAGCACAACATCTTAGAAGTGGGGGATCTCCAGGTCGCTCTTCTGAGATCGATTGGCTATCTCCGTGCCGTTGGTCTGTTCAACCAGAACTGATTGGGGCAACACAACAACTTTCTGAAGGCACTGTAAATGAAATAGATCAGAATTTATTTCCTGATTGCATTGGGGAAAACGTCATAGCATTGGAGCAGACTTTCATTTCATTTGGGATGCAGCTGCTGACTGCTGGTTGCATCATTGCTGGCAGTGCGGCTGTGCTGATGATGCAGTGCCCCTGTGGGTTAGAGCAGGAATTTGGCAAGTATGCCAGCTAGAGCTTGCTTACTCTTCGCAAAGGACACTGTAGGATCTTCAATGTCTACCAAATAAAGATGTTGGATGGGACGCCCAAATTAGCGTCCACCTGAAGGGCGGCACACATCATTCAAGTGTCATGTCACCCTGCTTGTGAAACAGCAGGAAAACAGTTTATAGCTGTTTCTGGATTCAAAACCAGGCTCGACATTGAAGCAGATAATGAGGTGCTTTTATTTTAACTTCCACAAAAGACCTACCTGTTAACTGTTATACTTTGTGAGCCGCTAACTGCAATAATGAGTCTTATTACTCACCTTTCCCAACAGGATGGGCAGGTTCTTTGCATTAATGGAAAGGTGAGTAACTGTACTCTTCTTACCAAAGTGCTCGAAGAAGTGAAAGAGACTCTCGCTGCCCCATGATGGACTCTCAACCTTGTGACACAACTTCCTTTTAGCCTTACAGTCCGTCATGTCAGTGCAGTTTGTTTCGGGAAGCTGTATATGTTGATACTACTACACCCGCAGACTCCGGGAAGGGCAAGAAGGGTCATTCCTCTTTGGGGTATATAGATTAGAGTCAATCTATGGACGGGTCTCAAGAACATTGGGTGTGTGTTCATTTACCAAATTTCTTGGGGAGAGATCGCCAAGTGGTTTAAGCATTTGAGCAAGCACTCCATTCAAAACAGTTAAGGAATGGCTGGCTTGGCAAGCGATAGCTAGCTGCTTTGTAAAGGAGCACAACCCGAGCTTCTCCCTTTCAGTTTCATATCAAACAGCAGGAGCGAGTTTCAAAAGTTCACTCCGAAAAATGCCACGGTGGCGGCAGAAAGGGCCATGTTATTAACCAACATTTGTGGGTTATATAGAGTACAGTAGATCTTCACTCAGTTCTGTGAGTAAACCTCACTTCACGGATGTCGGGATTCCTCCACATTTCTTCATTTAGAATGATAAAGAGCATTAGCGACTGTTTAAAAAACAAAGCATACGTGTTTGTGGTTTATAATATTTTTACTTCCTGTTGCTCCCACGGAAACGCCATTATTATGTCTAGTGAGGTACCTGTGCTATGCATGGGTGGGAGGCCAGAAGCAAACAGACAATGCAGAAATGGCGAATGCTAAAGCATGAAACCAATCAATGCCACATTCCTGTAGCACCTTCAGTCGCACGTCAGACATGGACAGCAAGTTCGTGAAGGACTTCCATGAAAAACGTACCCGTTCGTAAACAAATGGGTACGTTTGCTCTATACCCAGTCAATGGCGAATCTGCATATGGCGATCCGCGAATTTCACGTTTAGAAAGTAGAAACCATCACTGTATTCCGTCATTCACTTGAACTCGATGTCTCTTTTTTCATTCCAAACAGCGTAACTCCAATCACAAATGAAATAGCATTAATATAAAAAATAAACATTTAACAACATTCGTGACATCAACAAATATTTAAATCCTGATGTGAAGTTCCATACGGTTGGGTGAATACAATTAAGAATTCAAAATCATAATTGTATTCACTCAATTCCAATCATCAATTGATACTTTAACAAAACGATTAACACGATTAACGTTTAACGATTTAACATTACGATTGAGTGACGGTTGTATTGGGATATTTTCAATCCCGCACATTGCCGTCATCTGTGCACGTCCGCATTCGCGGCAGGTTCGTAATTCTCATCAAAATCTAAACAGTATTTGTAGAATTTCAATAAAAGCCACATCACTGTTCATATCGGTAAATATTATTCCATCGTGTTTGGAAAAACTGGAAAATTGGAAAAATTGGAAAAACAATATAGCCTATTTTACTCCAGGGGTTCCCAGGATTACCCACCCAAAATATCGTTGCGATCGGTTCAGCCGTTTTTGCGGTACCTTCGAACGGACGGACAGACGGACATTTGGTGAATTATAATAAGATAAGCTATTTATACACGTTATCACTGCAGGAAAAACGCCTTGGGGAAGTGGGACATTATGAGTATTAATATTGCTTTGTAATAACATTAATAATACTCGTACTGGTACCCGCCCTATGGGCAGGGCTTCAATTGGGAGGCCCAAATGAAAAGGCAAAATATTAGAAATTGAAGGTTTTTTTTTATTTTAAACGATTCATATAAACATCCATTGAATCATATCACACCCAAATCATCAAAATCTAAACAGTATCTTTAGAATTTCAATAAAAGCCACATCACTGTTCATATCGGTAAATATTATTCCATTATGTTTCAAATCGTGATCGATACACTGTGATCGTGATGATCGTGATCATGAATCGTGATCGATAATCGTGTTCACAATCGCTATGTCGTATGTACTCCCGATACGTGTACCAAATTCCTGATAGGTGTAACTGAACCAAATCAACAGTTAAAAGGATTTTGAGCCGATAGCTGTTACAGCCTTGGCAAGATCGATGGAGACAAGTTGCTTTCCCGGGTGCCGCACAAACGGCTGCAACGATCGCGCGGCACCCAGGAAAGCAACATCATCACAATGAGAATAATGAAGGTTATGTGAACGCGAATGTTATGCGGGAGTCCAAACCTGAGAATGCTGGAGACTAAAGCTGAAATTGGGAAAACTAAATAGCCTATTTTACTCCTGGAGATACCAGGACTATCCACCCAAAATATCTTTGCGATCGGTTCAGCAGTTTTTGCGGTACCTTCAAACAGACAGACAGACAGACAGACGGATGGAGATTCGGTGAATTCTAGTAAGATGCATGATCATTAATTTTGTTGTGAAAAGCGTCTTTGGAAAAACGCTACGATAAATCTTATTTGGAAATACGCCACGATAAAGCTAATTTAACATTTACAGACACCTCAACGTGCAACCCCATTGATGGCAATTGCGGGCAAACTTTGCTCATGGGGAGTGTGGGGGGGGGGGGAAACCCCCTTGGGGTGGGGAGCAAATTAATGCGCTACAACCTTCATTATGTAACACATTGTCATCCTGTCAAGATTGGTTGAGATTGGATAAGTAACAACGGCATGTATTGGCATCAAAAATACATCAGACAGACAGACACAAATGGCGTATTTTAGTATGATTATTTTGTTGGAGCGCCATCCTGTCTGAAGCATAGTTTGACGGTGTGGGTGGAAGTGCTGCACCAGAAACTTTAATTTCATCACAAGTACACCCACAACTCTTAAGGGAAGTCGGGGGATTGGAATCTGCTTGAAAGTGTTCCGACAACCAGATAAGCCATGAAGACTCAGCTCCCCAATAATAAAATTCACCTTGGGACAACATAAGGGTATCCATCTCCGATGAGTTCGTAGATACCTCATCTCAAATGATGAGTTCATACTCATTTTGCCCACATCAAAAGGATGACAGTCTGAGTCAACCCCACCTGGCATGAATTCAACAGGATTCAAACTCAAGACCAAAGCATCCCAAGCCCACCACCCTAACCATAAGGCCAACACCAGATATATTGGTTGAAGTGGGAATTCGTCATAAAGAGTTGATGTGGAATGTGACACATGGTACATGTTCAGAAGAATAACTATCATTCGTGAATTAAAAAGCATGATATTTGCGAAATCTAAATAAACAATAGTTGCCAAGGAAACAGCAATTCGGTAACTTCGAAATCAAGTGTTTTACAAGTTATAATGTTAATGGAGTGTTATAATGGAGTGTTACATGTAACAAATTTATTGATGCATTTTCTAATTGTGGCCTGATCGGTGTTTCACATGCTTTGTGTGACATTTAACTTGACCTTTGACGAATGTTGACCAGATGTTATGCACATGCACATGTACTACACATGCTCATTGTAAAGTGCTCTTCATGCGGAATAACATATGTTTATTGATGATGTCATAGGTGCCTCCATTATGACGTCATAATTCGACATGTACAAAACTTCATCCGATCAAGATGAAATTTCTTGAGCGTGATCTAGGAATAAATTGGTGGAGAAAACAAATTGAAGATGTCATCGATCAAGTGATTCGGCAGCCATATTTGTACGGCATTGCCTTATGGGATCAGCAGTCTGTCTGTCCGTCCGGTGTATGTATGTGTGTCCCTCACAAATGTCCACCAATCAGAGCTGAGGATCTGGTCACATGACAGGGGGAGAGAGATCCTCCACCCAGCAGATCCAAGCTTGGCTATGCTTTTGTTAGACTGTCGGTCTTGTTAGATTACAAATAAATTACAAATGAATAATATTGTTATGAATTTTGGGGTAGGCATATATAGATTTAGGTAGATCTGTATAGGTATCATGCTTCGTCTGTCGTGCTGGAGAATCTCACCTGTAATAAGTTCTGTGTTTAGCCCGGTTTGTCGGATCAAGTGTATACCTGTGATCATACGAGGATGATCCGGTGATAAATAGTTCTTGGGGATAAGGATACGACTCCATTGTATGTGAAACCTGTGATCTACCCTTTGTCCCTTATGGCAACACACTCTTATAGACACTTAGATAGGCCCTTAGTGCACACATTAATTAGATCCCCCCCCCTTACAATGACTGACGATAAAACAAACCAGAAAGACAAGCAGGCAGTGGCCGCGCAGTACGCCACCATGGCGACAAATATTGAACAAGCAGGCAATAGCCACACACAGGAGGACTCTTGATTGGCCAGGGGGAAGGGCGAGCAGCAAACACCACACCGATTGGCAGAGTAGGGGAGGACGTGCGATTGGTGAGAGGAAGGGCAGAGAGCTTCCCCGTGATTGGAGAGAAAAATAAGAACTTGTGGTTGGCCACCGACCAATTTCATTGGAGAAGGGCGCAAAGCGTTCGGCCAATGATAAGACACCAATGCGGTGAGAAGATTCCGGAAGGTGAGAAGTGAGGCACTGGTTGGAGAAAAAAGTGCCAGTGACGTCAGAAGGCGGTGAGTAAAACCGCTTGCTCGCCAGCATTTTCTCTCTTCTTCCCTTGGCCTTCTCGTTCCTGGTTCCTTCGTGCCTGGAGCTTTTCCCTTTGCCTCTTGCCTTCCCTTGACTGTCCCTTCATGTTGGCTGCCTTCCCACTTGGACCTCCCTTCTGCCCTTGCTTTTCGTTTCTGGTTGGAGTTCGTTTGGAAAGACGTTGGAGCGCCGACGATTATCGTCCCCGGCGTTCACGTGCGGACAGTGTGCGCATGAGCTGCAGCAGCCGGGAGACAATTGCACGCTCGCTCGCTTGGCGCGAGAGGCCTGGTTGACGGGGGCGGGGGGGTGGAACGCCAGCAGACGGGACCGAGCGGTTCATGCTGACCTGAGCCGCGTTGGACGGTGCCTGATCGAGCTGACGCTACACTGCCAGACACAGATAAGACGCACCACATTTCACCACATGATGGTTTGTTTGATTCATTCTCCCATTGTTTCGTTTCTGAAGTCTGTGTGGGGACGTCCCAACCTAGGATTTAGTTTCATCGCGTTTCCCTGTCCTGATATTTATTTTGAATAAACTCTTGTAATATTTTCCCTTTCTATTCAAAACCCCGTTTTGGTTTGATTTATTAATTCCCAGGTCGAAGACATCCGGCCGTGAAGGTAAGTCGGCACTGTTCATCCCGGCTCGTGTTTTGGTCCGCCATCAATTGGATAAACGCCTCCAAGTAAGCTCGAGTCCATCCGCGATCCCACGGTCTTAACCGAGGGGCATTCGCGCGACAATATCACCAATATGGCAAATATTTTTTTGGCAAAAAATGTTTGTATTTGGATTGGTGTAAATCATGACAACACGGCAACCCAAGTTCAGTCAGTTCATTATCCTCAGTTAAAACAAGCCCGTGCCTCTCTGGAGCGATTACGCTAGTCCTTCAAATCTGTTTTAGATTGAAGAAATCTATCTTTTGACATTTGAAGAAAGATTTTGACATCTGCACTCCACAAAATAAATGTATTTAAAAAAATTTATCCCAGGTATTGCACGAGGGTGTATATTATGCTTTCCTCCAGCACATGCCAGGTTGCTACCTGCACTTTGCTTGGAACAAAAATCTTCCATTTCACCTTTTTTTGATGAGGGCACCATTTGAAATGTTTTGGAGAAGTGCACTTTCTTGCGGTTGCCAAGTGCCGTTTTATAATATTGGGTCATTGTTTTTATTTTTGAGCACAATGGTTTTATTCACAGTGTTTCCATAGAGTGCCTTCAGAATGTATTCATACCCCTTGACGTTTTCACATTTTGTTGTGTTACAGCCTGAATTTTAAATGGATTAGATTTAAAAAAAATTGTTACTGATCTACACATAACACCCCATAATGTCAAAAGTGGATTTGTTTCACTTGCCGAATAATAAAAAATGAAATACAGAAATATCTAATTTACATTAGTAGGTATTCAACCCCCCCCCCCCCCCCTGAGTCAATACTCCCCATATCTATGCCTCCTCACAATTCTTTCTCAGAGTTTTTAGGCAGTTCCTTGGACTTCATGGACATCTCAAGAATGGTCAATGGAAATTGGATGCACCTGAGCTCAATTTGGAGTGTCATAGCAAAGAGGTTGAATTCTTATTGACTCAAGCCATTTCAACTTTTCGTTTTTAATAATTTTGCAAAAATTTCGAAAAAAGAAAAATTCCACTTTGACATTATGGGATATTATGTGTAGATCGGTGATCAAAAAAATCTCAATTCAATCCATTTTTCATTCAGACTGTAACAGAACAAAATGTGAAAAAAGTCAAAGGGTGTGAATACTCTTCTGAATTTTGGCGTAGAGTGAAAAATAGATCAGGTAGATCTGTGTCGGTATCATGCTCTGACTTCCGTGAAGAAGAAGAACCATCGTGATGTGCATAAGTAGAGGACCTGTCTAGCTCGGATGTCGGATTAAGTTTGTATTTTTGTGGTCATACGAGAATGTGTGTTAACTAGAGTAGGGATTATGTTAATTCCCCTGTTCATGAGACCTGTGATTTATCCATTGTCCCTTATGGCACTACACCAATAGACACGAAACAGCCCCATCAGCACACACATACTCATTAAATTCCCCCCCACAATAAAACTCACCGGAAGTACAGGCAGGAGCGCCCACGCATTGCGCCAACATGGTGATAAAACATCAAGCAAGCAAGCGATAGACACGCCCAGAGGAGCAGCGATTGGACAAGACACCACAAATAGGGAGACGAGGCAGGATGAAGCCGCCCATTGGTAGAGGGAGGCGCAAGAAGTGACTCGCTATTGGGCAGGAGCGGAATGTGGGAAGAGAATTCTCGAGGTCGAGAGGCGACGGACTGATTGGAGGGAAGCACCGATGACATAACACCATGAGCGATAAAATAACTCGCTAGCCGGAGTTTGGCCCTCCTCGTTCTGGATCCCTTTGGGCCCGGACCTCGTCTTTCTCCTTGCCTTGGACTCTCTTACCTTCTCTCTCGATTGCCCCTTCAGCCTTCCTCCGCCATCGACTCTCCCCTCCTGGTTCCGGACATCTTGAGCAATTGTGTGTGGACGCGTGAGGCTTGCCGCTGGAACACCACAAGGCCAGGGTGAGCGGGACACCCTGTGTGGCCTAGCAGCACGCGAACGAGGCGGATTGTGGCCTAGCAGCACGCGAACGAGGCGGATTGTGGCCTACTTCCCGCCCACACCGGAGCCACGTCCGGAGTCAGGAGTGCGCTCTCGGACTGGACTATCGCCGTCAAGGCGCCAATTGAGCTGAGTGCATGATAACTTACACATTTATTTTCATTTCTTTTATTATCACTTCGTCCGTGTGTAAGTCTGGTGTGTGGGATCCCAAATTAGATTTTAGTTTCATCGTCGCGTTTCTCTTGTCCTGGCA
The DNA here is from genome assembly GCF_964187855.1 of Myxine glutinosa. Classification (NCBI taxonomy): domain Eukaryota; kingdom Metazoa; phylum Chordata; class Myxini; order Myxiniformes; family Myxinidae; genus Myxine; species Myxine glutinosa. The sequence goes on from NC_136261.1 coordinate 24,551,900, forward strand.
TTCCGTTAGAATAAATCTTTTAATTATTTTCCCCTGTACATTTTACATCGGTTTTCGCTTGACTTAATTTCCACAAGTTTGAAGACTGCCGTCGGGATCCGTGAGGTAAGTGAATTTTCAGCACCTTCAATCTTCATCCTCCTCCTCCTTGCCCTCCTCACTCCCCACGTGCATGAGTTCTGCCATATTTGAACTGAACGCTTTCACATTTTTTCCCTGTGTTATCTTTCCAACAACGTCTTGCTTTCTTTCCCTTTGTTTGTGTTGGTTTGTTATTGGATTCGCTGTTTTTTTAATATTTGACTTTTTTAATCCAAAAGCTGTTGTGACTAATTGTGCATGTGTGGTTCTCCCTAAAGCAGGTCAGGCAGGAGAACCGTTTGTATCAAGATTGTTGTAATTGTTAAACGGGACCGATTCTGGATGCATTTTGGGAATCCTGGCCTGTGTGCCGTGCATTTGCCTGTGGCTCACACGGTGCATTGTTGCTGCACGAAGATGCAACGAAACCTACGATGAGGAGCAATGCACAAACCCCCTCCAACAATTGTCCATGGTGCTGCCATTATATGCAAGTGCATCATTGCAATTGGATGTTGGAGATGTGGGCGGGGTTTCACAGGCCTATGATCGTGGGTTTTGGTAGAACGAAGCAGATGTTAATCTCCCTTCGTAAATTGCTGTTTATATGTGCGTTTTTACAAAGACGTTTTTGTCAGCGTTTAAGTGTTAGGCGTGTGTTCGCAACACGCTCACTAAACACCTTTCGTAAATTCGGCCCTTTGTGTTTGGAAGTTTTTTTTCACTCTCTTTTTCTGAAAGGAGGTTCTCTGTGGAGGCAGCCAGTAAGCCAGAAACATGTCCAAATTGTCCATGGATCGATTTCTTCACACAAGGGAGCACCGAAAAGCTTTCAGTTTGACGGACACTGTGGGGAGCAATGAAATTCATGCCTTCACAGACTGATGAAACCAAAAGTGTATTTCCATTTTTTAAAAATTGTGACCAGTGCAATCAAACAACATAATTTTATGAAATGCTCTTTCAATCATTTAAAGCATTTTATTCAAACTACATAGACATCTGAATGTTGCCTATCCTTGGTTTGTTTTTGAGGAGCTATAACTTGGCCGCACCTGAGTAAAATACGGCCTTGTTCTATTGACAAGATGCTATCCAATGAAAGACAAGTATATGAAACAATTAGTAGACAATGGGAAAATCATCAAATATATGGGATCTAAATCTGGGATCCCAGGATTCTGATAAATGTCATCACACAGGTTCACGCGTATTTCTACGGAAGGAAAACAAACATCCAAATCGTGTTACCAAGTCAATCTTTGCAGTTACCTATTGCATTTGTTTCTGATGCTTACCAGCGAGTGCATCCCCTATTTCCTTCAGGCTCAATTCCAGAGTTTTACTGTAAGCTTGAAGGTCTCTGTCGGTCGATGCCATGGTAAGGTAACACAACACACTTGTTTCCCTCACGTAATATGCAAAAAGTATTCCTTCAGGAACCCATGGAATTCCAAGGGTTGCTTGAATATTTTGTACGCTGGTGGAGAAGATGTCGTCGTGATATTCCAGTTGGTACGCTGGATCCAGGAAAATTTCTGGAATATCGGTCAAGTGTTGTTGGCTGCGCCTCAATGCAAGGCAGTGGAGAACAAACAGGTGTTGTATAAAGCCCTTTCCTGGGGATAGATGGTGGGTTGGGAGGGAGGGGTTGGGTGAGTGTTCAGTGGGTTGGGATGGAGGGAGTGGAGGGTGATAGGTGGAGGGGTGGGTGGAAGATGGATGGTGAGAGTGATGGAGAGATGGATGGATGATGGAAGGGATGGTGGGTTTGGGCAGTGATGCATGGATGAGGGGTTGGTGAATGATGGGGAGGTTCGCAAAAAAGCAACAATATTGTTTGGAACCTTCTCTTGCGAAAAAGGAATAGCATACATGTTTGTGTGGCATGTTTTATTGTAAAACGTTCCTGCTCTAGTATCGTTATAAACATAGGGGCAATACCCCTGGGGCTCACCTGAAGAATAAACAGTATACTGCACCGACTAAGGGTATTTTAAACCAATTTCAATGGTTGCTTGAAGACAGGGCACCACGTACAATCATGGTAACATAATCATAAGACTTTAAACAAACAAAGAAAAAAAATACCTATTTTGGGGAAAAACCTCCCATCCCCCCAATCCAATATACCCCCTCAGACCCAAATTTTTCTAATACCTTGAACAAACATTGTTACATCATGGGTGATGAAGGTTGTGCTGAAGTTTCTTGGAAATTGCATGTGCAGTTTCTGAGAAGAAAAGCAAACCCTTCTTTTGGGGGGCAACCCCCCCGTAGATGCCCAAGGCGGCAGATTTTCTTAGTGCCGTGAACAAACTTCGGTACATGACGGGTGGTGGATGTTGCGGTCAAGTTTCATCGTAATTATATGTGTAGTTTCAGAGAAGAAAGCAAATACCTATTTTGGGGAGTCAAACCTGGACCCACTTTGACCCTCGGTACTTTAAGTTGGTCTTAGGAGGTGTATGTGTTTGGGGGAGGTGGTTTGCCCCAAAAATATGTTTTTTTGTTTGAAGTCTTATTATTATGTTAGTGTGGCGGACACGATGGCTCGCTGGCGCAGTGACATAATTCCGTGCACGAGTGGGCGTCAGCCACGCCCCAGGTGAGGTGTGGCCTCCAGATATACACGCGGGCTCGCAGCCCCGAGCACGGCAGTGCTGACGAGTGAGCAATGAATAAAGAGCTCGACTTAACCTAAAGCGTTGTGGCCTACCTTTGTTTAACGTGTGTGCCCAGCACCACACTGGTGACCCCCACTGGTTCAGCCGTTGCTGTTCCCCGAATGCACCATGGCCGTCAACGCTATTGCGATCAAGCTCCCGGAGTTCTGGGAAGCGCAGGCCGACACCTGGTTTCTACAGGCCGAGGCCCAATTCCAGCTCCGGGGCGTCACGGCGGACGACACGAGGTACTTTTACATGGTCGCTGCCCTTGGATCCGGCACGGCCGCCCGAGTCGTGTCCTTCCTCCGGCACCCGCCGGACGAGAGCAAGTACGCGGCGCTCAAGCGACTTCTCCTCGACATGTTTGGCCTCACAGAGGCCGACCGCGCTGACCGTCTTTTGGACCTTCCCGTCCTCGGTGACACACGACCGTCCGCCCGCATGGATTACATGCTGTCCCTGCTCGGCGACGGCCACACGGATTTCCTTTTCCGTGCTCTCTTCCTCTGCCAGCTACCTGTACAGGTACGGCTCGCGCTGGCCGGTTCAACTATTACGGAACCGCGCGCCCTGGCCAGGGAGGCGGACAAGTTTTTCGCAGCCCACGACACACGGCCGGCATATAGCACGGCCGTCGTGGATCCCGGCGCCGCGCATGGCGCGAGTGGTTCGGATCACCACGTGGCATGGCATTTGGATCCTCCCAACCACGGTGCAGGTTGTTCGGATCCGCGCGTGGCCGGCGCCACGCCCCACCCACCACCGTCGTCACAATCGGCGCGACAACCACCACCGGGCCAGACCTGGTGCCACTTCCATACCAGGTTCGGCCACAAGGCCAGGTCCTGCCGCCTGCCTTGTACTTTTGGCAGGTCAGGAAACGGCCAGGCCGGCGCTCGCTTCCTGCCATGGGCGTCGGCCATACTGGCAGCCTTCTGTTCATAACAGACACCTCCTCGGGTCGTCGCTTCCTGTGCGACACGAGAGCATAGGTGAGCGTCCTCCCTGCCTCCGTGTCCGACAAGCAAGCTGAGGGCCGGGGCCCCGCTTTGCTTGCCGCCAACGGCACGCCCATCCGCACGTTCGGGTAGCGTTGTCTCTCGCTGCGGTTCGGGGGGCAGCACTTTCAGTGGTCGTTCATTACCGCTAGTGTCCCCATGGGCCTACTCGGAGCGGACTTCCTCTGTGCGCATGGGCTGTTGGTGGACGTGAGGCACAGACGCCTTGTCCAAGCCGAAACCTTCAGCTCGCTCGCTTGCGCGCTGAGCAGTTCGTTGAGCAGCTCCCTGGGTGGCTCACCGGGCGGCTCGCCAAGCGGCTTGCTGAGCGGTTTGGTCCCGGCGAGGTTGGTCTGCACACTTCCGGCAGCGGACGTGTTCACCCGCCTCCTCGCCAGTTTCCCGGCCCTCACGTGGCCCACCTTCTTGGCGGTGGCCGTCAAGCAAGGGGTGGAGCATCACACCCCCACCGTCGGGCCACCGGTCTACGCCCGGGCGCGCCGCCTCGACCCGGCGAAGCTCGCCGTGGCGCAGGAGGAGTTCGCCATGCTGGACCGACTGGGCATCGTCCGGCGCTCCAACAGCGCATGGGCATCGCCGCTGTACATTGTGCCCAAGCCCGGCGGCGGGTGGCGGCCGTGCGGAGACTACCGCCACCTCAACAATGCAACCACCCCCGACCGCTACCCAGTCCCTCACATCCAGGACTTTTCCGCCCGGTTGGCGAAAATGTCCCTCTTCTCCAAGATGGACCTCATCCGCGGATACCACCAGGTCCCCGACAGGCCGGAGGACATACCGAAGACGGCCATCATGACAACATTCGGCCTTTTCGAGTTTCTGCGGATGCCCTTCGGGTTGAAGAATGCAGCCCAGGCATTCCAGCGGTTTATGGACAGCGTCTTGCGCGACTTGGAATTCGTGTACGTCTACCTGGACGACATCCTCGTCGCAAGCGCGTCCCGTGACGAGCACCTCCGCCATCTCCGCACGCTCTTCGAATGCCTGGGCCGGCATGGCCTGATCATCAACCCCGCCAAGTGCCGGTTCGGCGTCACCGAAATCGACTTTTTGGGGCACCGCATCACCAGGCACGGGGCCATCCCCTTACCGGCCAAGGTGGAGGCGGTCAGGGGTTTTCCGCACCCCCGCACGATCAAGGGGCTCCAGGAGTTCCTGGGCATGGTGAACTTTTATCACCGTTTCCTGCCCCGCATCGCCCAACTCCTGCGCCCCCTGCACGAGGCCCTCCGGGGGAAAACGGGCAAAGGCGACGTTGCCTGGACCGAGCCGATGGACCCGGCGTTCGCGGGCGCGAAGCTCGCCTTGGCTAACGCCACCATGCTCGCGCACCCGGCGCCCGATGCACCGATCGCACTCACCACCGACGCGTCGGACTACGCGGTGGGCGCGTTGCACGAACAATGGGTGAAGGGAGCTTGGCAGCCGCTGGCGTTTTTTAGCCGGCAGCTCCGCCCGCACGAACGGCGGTACAGTACCTTCGACCGCGAGCTGCTCGGGCTCCACCTGGCAGTCCGGCACTTCCGCCATCTGCTCGAGGGCTGCCCGTTCACGGCCTTCGTCGACCACAAGCCCCTTGTCTTCGCGATGGCCAAGGTCGCCGAGCCGTGGTCGGCCCGGCAGCAGCGTCGCCTCTCGGCCGTGTCCGAGTACACGACGGACATCCGGCATGTCGCGGGGAAGGACAACCCAGTGGTGGATTGCCTTTCCCAGTCCGTCGCCCACGCGGTCCACCTCGGGATCGACTATGCCCGGATGGCGGCGGACCAGTCCGCCGACCCCGCCGTCCAGGCTTTTCGGACCGCCGTCATGGGCCTCCGCGTCACCGAGGTACCGTTCGACGGCGCGGGCACGGCCCTCTTGTGCGACGTCTCCCTCGGCCGGCCTCGCCCCATCGTGCCCGCTGGCTGGCAGCGCCGGGTTTTTGACGCCATCCACGGCCTGTCCCACCCGGGCACGAAGGCCTCCCAGAAGCTGGTCGCCGACAAGTTCGTCTGGCATGACCTCCCGAAGGCCGTCCGTGATTGGGCCAGGACGTGCCTCGCGTGCCAGCGCGCGAAGGTTCACCGCCACACCCAGGCACCGTTGGCCCCGTTTACTGTGCCCGAACATCGGTTCGACCACGTTCACGTGGACTTGGTGGGACCTCTGCCTCCCTCGCGGGGTTTCACCCACATCCTCACCATGGTGGACCGCACCACCCGGTGGCCGGAGGCCGTGCCTTTGGCAGCAACGACGGCGGCGGACGTCGCGCAGGCGTTCATCGCCACTTGGGTTGCCCGGTTCGGCGCCCCCTCGGACATCTCGTCCGACCGCGGCCCCCAGTTAACCTCGGAGCTCTGGGGGGCGGTTGCGCGGGGGCTCGGCGTCCAGCTGCACCGCACCACGGCCTACCACCCCCCAGGCCAACGGCCTGTGCGAGCGCTTCCATCGCACCACGAAGGCCGTGCTCCGGGCCAGCCTCCGCGACGGCGGCTGGGTCGACAGGCTCCCCTGGGTCCTGCTGGGCCTCAGGACGGCGCCCAAGGACGACCTGCGCGCATCCGTGGCGGAGTTGGTCTTCGGACAACCGCTGCAGGTGCCGGGCGAGTTCCTCCCCGACTCCACGGCACCATGGTCCACGGCGCAGCAGCGCTCCGCCCTGCAGGAGATCGCCCGGAGGTTCGCCCCGGTGCCGACGGCGCACCACGGTTGCCCGCCAATGCACATCGCCCGGAGCTTCGCACGGCGGAGTACGTGTTCATCCGCCACGACGCCCACCGGACACCGCTGCGGCTTCCATACGACGGGCCCTTCCGCGTGCAGGAGACCGGGTGTGAAGCATTTCACCCTGGACATCGGCGGTACTCCGGACCGCGTCTCCGTGGACCGCCTCAAGCCGGCCCACCTCGACTTGGACCACCCCCCGCCAGTGGCTCTGCCCCCGCGTTGGGGCCGCCCCCCGGCTGGTGGACCCCCGCCACCGCTCTACCCCGCCGTCACGCCACCCCCCTGCCCTGCACCCATCCCAGATGCCGCCAGAGGCATCCCAGATGGCATCCCGGCATCCCGGATTCCGCCAGCCGCCAGAGGGCGCTTTGGCCGGGTCATCCGGTTGCCCCGCAAACTGACCCTTCAGGTGCGCGGGAATTCTGGGGGGGCGCGTGTGGCGGACACGATGGCCCGCTGGCGCAGTGACATAATTCCGCGCACCAGTGGGCGTCGGCCACGCCCCAGGTGAGGTGTGGCCTCCAGATATACACGCGGGCTCGCAGCCCCGAGCACGGCAGTGCTGACGAGTGAGCAATGAATAAAGAGCTCGACTTAACCTAAAGCGTTGTGGCCTACCTTTGTTTAACATGTGTTCCCAGCACCACATTAATATGATTGTACATGCTGCCCTGTCTTCCAGCAACCATTGAAAGTAGTTTAAAATACTATAATACTGTTTAAAATACCTTTTGTCTGTGTCGTATACTGCTTTATTCTAACTGGTGAGCACCCAAAGATATTTCCCCTATTTTTATTATTTTACGACAGTGGTGTAGTGTACGTAGATTCAGTAAATAGCAACAGGAACGAGAATCAAGAGGCTTTTCTTTATTCGGCATTCTCTCCCTTCTGCACCTGCGCACCCTTCCTCCATTAACCCCCCATCACGTGGTTCCCCGAACCAACAGACACAGCAACTGCCCTCCTCTTTAAATATCACAACAAATAGGTAGTTAATCATTAAGATTACTGTACTCGCCAATCATAAAAACCAGATAACACAATCACATCAAGCTGTTCATCATTTCATTAACCAACCTACAATTAACTCAGTTTCACAAATGTTAGACTGGAGGGGTCAAAAAACAAATATCTCATAAAAACCAGGTGGTAGGCAAGTACACAGACTCGGCATTGTTTAAGTAGTCTTTGCGTTTTCTTCCTTTCTCGCACCGCAAATCTTCTGGACACGCCAACCCAATGAGGTAGTTGACCAGATGATGGGGAAGGCACGGGTTCATCCACAACCGGTTCTGGGTTCCCAAATTGATCAACCCGTGGAGAGAAAATCGAGTCATCAAAATGCTGATCGGGAAGAGCAGCTCGTTCAACAGGTGGTGTAAATGGAATAGACATTTCCTGACTCCCCCTCCCAACAAGACCAGTTGGAGACAAGGGTCCAGAAAGCGAGACTGGGAATTGGTTGGGGCCCCCCATTTCACCACCGGGTTGTAAACATGAAGGGGTGGTCACATTCCGGGCACGTAGTTGTTCTTCATGTCTCTTCCACACCAACCTGTTCACTCGCACATCATAATTTATTGGGCTAATGACCCGAAAGATAGTCCCAGGAACCCAGACCTTTTCCAAAATTTTGCACAAACACGAGTTGGCCTTGCTGAACTTTGGGACATGTCCGAGGTTCTCTTGGAACACCTTCACTTGTTGTTTGGTTTGGTTAGCTCCAAGAGAACTGAGCCTCATTCTTGGTTGTCTGTTCATTAACAGTTCTGAAGGTGATTTCCCAAACGAGGCAGGCGTGGCCCTGTATGTCAACAGGAATCTGTCCAGTTAGGTTTGTGACAACTCTCGGATATCTCCAATATTTTTCATTTTCTCCTTAAAATGACCGACATAACATTCTGCCAAACCATTCGTAGCAGGGTGTCCTGGGGCAGTCAGGGTATGTTTAATGTAATTTGTCATAAGAAACTCTTTGAACTTGACGATGGTAAATTGGCTGCCGTTATCAGTCACAAGGTGTTCGGCAGACCAAAAACACTGAAAACATGTCGGAGGCTTTGAATAATGGTCGTGGCTGTAGTGTTCACCAAGGGAATTACTTCTCAGTACTTTGAATAAGCGTCTACCAAATCCAAAAACATTTTCCCTTTAAAAGGGCCCGCCAGGTCGAGATGAAGTCGTTTCCAGGGACTGGCAGGCCAAGACCATGATGCGAGCTGGCTCCCGGGCAGAGCCTTCACATTCTCCTGACACATGACACACAATTTCATGGTGCTTTCAATGTCCTTGTCGATATTTGGCCACCACAGGTATCTCTAGGCCATTTGTTTCATTTTTACCATGCCTGAATGTTCAGCATGTAAATCAGTGAGTAGAATCTGCCGAAGCGATGTGGGAATAACCACCCGAGAGTTCCAGAGGACAATATCGTCTTCCACAGAACGTTCCAGCCTTTTGTTGTGATAGGGCCGAATCACCTCCTCCAGATTCTCATTCCAACCATGTTTTGTGAAATTAAGTACCTTGCAGAGAACTGGGTCCTTTGTTTCAGCCATGACGACAGCGGCATTCACAATTTCATCATTTTTCACCAGAAGTACCCCCACAGTCATTCGTTCAGGCATTGTAGGATGACCCAGTACGGGGTTTCATGAGAGGAAATCCACATAAACGTTTTCCTTGACTGTGATGATTGTGATGTTTCACATAAACCTATGGTGTAGTCATAAGCTGCCAACATTAAGGACCATCTCTTTATCCTTGCTGGCGCTAACTGTGACACAGGTTTGTGCTCGTGTCACAGAGTTATCAGAGGGTTATGATCTGTCATTAGCGTGAAATGTCTCCCCAGGAGGTACTGCCAACACTTTGTCACTCCTAAAACTATTCCTAAAGACTCCTTCTCAATCTGGTAGTAATTTTTTTCCAAGTCATTCAGAGTTCTCGATGCGTAGGCCACCGGCTCTAACTCATCCTCTGCACTGGGTTGAAGTAGGACTGCCCCTACACCCACGGAGAATGTGTCCGCCTGAAGGACCAAGCAGGTATGAGGGTTGTAATGACATAGTACGTGACTGGAGCACAAAGCAGCTTTAATTTTTTCAAATAAGTTACCCTCAGCCTTTCCCCATTTCCATTTCACCTCCTTTTTTAGTCGCTTGTGCAATGGAGACATGATTTCGGCAAAATCTGGAACAAAACGACAAAGGAAATTTGCGAGGGCAATGAATGCCTGTAATTCACCCACGTTTTCGGGAACCCCTGCCTGTTGGATAGCTTTAAGCTTCTGTTTTGTCGGGAATGCCCCCGTAGCCGAAATAACAAATCCAACATACTCAATTTCGTCCAGCATGAGGTGGAACTTGTCATGTTTTAATGTAATTCCGTTTTCCTCCAGCCTTTTCAAAACCCTGTGAAGGTTTTTAAAATGGTTGTCAACACTATCTCCTGTCACCAGGATATCATCAATGTACACGCAGCACCCGGGAAGGTCTTTTAACAAATTCTCCATGGTACGTTGAAAAACTGGAACGGCTGTGTTTACCCCAAATGAAAGCCTTCAGTGCTGGTACAGGCCTCATTGTGTATTTACCGTAGTATACTTTCTGCTCCCAGGGGCCAACTCTAATTGGTGGTAAGCTTGGGACAAATTAAGCTTCGTATACTTCTTCCCACCAACTAGTTTGTGTCAGTTCTTCCAGCATCGGTACTGGGTATTGTTCCATCTCGGAAAATTTGTTTATGGTGCCCGAATAATCACCACAAATCCGCAACTGGCCATCTGGTTTAATGACCGGCACAATGGGTGAGGCCCATTCTGAGTACCGAACTTTCTCAATTACCCCATTCTTTTCAAGCTTGTCCAAAGCCTGGTGTCCAAAACCCCTCTCAACCTTCCCAATGCATTGTTTTCAAACAACTTGGGGTATTGCTTCACGTTGTCATCAGTGGTTATGGGAACGGCAACATTGAAAATATTTTTCCATGGAAGGGAAAATTTTGAAATAATATCTCTTCCCAGTAATTCAGGTCCTGCACCATCGACCACACGCACTGTAACAAAACGACGTTGCTCCCCAATTTGAACACACATTTATTTCTCACCAAAGCATTTGATGACATCACCCATGTAGCTCTTCAGTAATATTGTCATTGGTTTCAAAGTATTGATGTCACCGGACAAACGTTGAAAATCACGACTGTTTAGTGGAGTAACTGAACTTCCCATATCAATTTCCATCGGAATCTCTGTTCAGCCGATGGAGATTTCGAGTTGGTAGTGAGGAGTCGTGTTTTTTTGAAACAGATGTAGAGTTAACATGCATTAAATGAACCGTATCCAGCTCGTCCTCCGACTCATTGCTTGAAACCACAACATGATTGGTTTGTTTCAAAAGACGTTTTGCATTTTGCTGTTTCTTCAAACACACCTTAACCAAATGGCCCTCACGTCGGCAGTATCCGCAGATGGTACGAGCATGTTTGCATGTATCAGCCAGATGTTCCGTAGAGCCACATCTGTAGCAACGTTTTTCCTTTGGAAACGGTAGGGTCGTTTTTTCTGACCGATCCTTGAAACGAGGACCATGATGTGAATCGTTTTGTTTTTTTATACTCATTGTAAAACCCATAGAGCCCGACACCCCTGGCTCTCCATAGTTGAATTGTTTTACTTCCTTTTCAGCTGTTTCCTCAGCCACAGTCACAGCCAAAGCTTGTTCGAATGTTCTGTCCTCGGAAAGTAACTTTTTCCTGATGGACTGGCTGTATACACTTCCAACAAACTGGTCACGTAAAGCACGTGGGAGGTGGTTTCCAAAATTACAAGTGACGGCCAAACATTTTAGCTTGTTTGCATAGTCCATGACATTCTGGTTTTCACTCTGGTACGTCCGGTGAAAACGATAAGTTTCCGCCACTTCTAATACTCGCGGCTTGAAATGATTTCGTATCATTTCACACAACTGCTTGTACGTTTTAGCAGAAGGTATTTTCGAGAGACACAAGTCTTTCAAAGTAGTGTACTTACTCTTACCGATCAATGAGATAATGGTAGCCACCTTCTTCCTGTCGGCTGCTTGGATCAGGGTAGCAATGGCGCCCACCTCGACTTTTCCGATGTCGTTCGCCATGAAATAGACTTCCAAGTGTTCTTTGTATGCTTCAAAGTTGTCGCCATCGAAAATCTCCAATGAGCCTACCGCCGTCATTGTTCGCCAGAAATGTTTACCTTGTCGCCAGTTGTTGTGTCCGTAGATTCAGTAAAGAGCAACAGGAACAAGAATCAAGAGACTTTTCTTTATTAGGCATTCTCTCTCTTCTGCGCATGCACACCCTTCCTCCATTAACCCCCCATCACGTGGTTCCCCAAACCAACAGACACAGCAAGTAGGAACCCTTCAAAGTAAACAATAATGTGGGATTTACAAGGAAGGAGCACACAAAATTATATATAGTTATACTTCTCAAAGTAACAAAAAACATATAAAAGTACACAAAAGGAACACACAAATAACGACAACCACAGCCACGACAACAGCAACAACTATGGGGGACACCTCTTTGCGGTGGTTGTATCCTCCAACACAAGTCTTGGGCCAAAGCTTCCCCATTCTTCTCTGCTGCCCGGATTCATCAGGGCAGCACGGTTCCCTCTTGTTTCTGTCTCTTCTCTCTCTGTCTTTCTAACTCTGTCAAGGTGTTGTGCATGTACTAGGATGCATTGGGGTCTGATATCCAAGCTTTCATCTTTTGGCTTTCCTCCTTCACTCTTCTCACTCTCGAGCTTTCTCTCCAACAGCTCTATCTCCATAATTGTTGATGGTTCAATATCTCCCTCCTTCCCTATCAACAGTGGTTTCCCTCAGGGTTATGTCCTGTCGCCAACACTCTTCCTTCTTTTTATCAATGACCTCTTTTTTCTACAAATAACCAAATGCACTCGCATGCTGATGAGTCAACATTACATTCCTCCATATTTTTCCCATCTGTCCTATCTTCCCTCAGTCGATCCTCACCTCATTTTCCCTCACTCGGGAACGAGAATCAAGCTCACCACACGGTCCTGAGTCCTTGTGTCCTCTTCACATCTTCACATCATCTTCTTTGTGACATCATTCTCCCTCAAGGAAGATCAGGAAAGAAATAAAAGAAATTGTCTTTTCTCCTTCCGAAACCAAGCCAAAGAGTGGAAAATGCACCCACTGATTTGTATCCCTTCTTGGCCCAAAGCATCCTTCAGAATATCGAGCGGATCTGGTCCATCTTCCACTAAATGGTCAAATTGGTTTTTAATGGTGCAGACAACGCCCTCTTACAAGTTCCCTTGCATGATATCTCACTGAAGCACTGGATTGCGCACCAATGCAGTTTATTCGGATAAAGCCTAAAATCTCCCATTAACACCCAAAAGCTCCCAAAATCCCGAATCGTTGCTCACATCCACTCATTCATTCCTCTTTTTTTCCCGCTTGTAGAACTAACTTCCACAGTCTCTTCAATTTCATTCATCCCAACAAGTCTTCAAGACTGATGTTCACCACCATCTCAGATCATTCTAATCCAAAATGCTGATCTTTCTTCCCTCGTTAACGCTCCACAAGCCACCTCCATCCAAGTTTCTCGTTTTCCTTCTTGAGAGTATGTGGCTGTATCCATCTTTTCCACTCAATTTGTTCCTCCCAAACTCTCATTCTTCCCCACATCCCTTATTTCGCCTCGTCTTCCTCCATTTTGTCCCTTTCTCCACTGTTAGTATGGTGTGTGAACAAAAAAACCCTCACACTTTAATTTTCTTATGCAAGAAATTTTCTTAGGCACCCTGCTCTGCTCACCAAACTCTCCTCCTTTGGTATCCATGGAAATCTCCACGCATGGCTGGCGGACTTCCTCTCTGGTCGTCGTCAACGTGTGGCCCTGAATGGGTTTCTCTCATCTCCTCTTCCTGTTCAGGCTGGAGTTCCCCAAGGTAGTGTTCTGGGCCCTGTGCTTTTTCTGGTCTTCATCAATGATCTCTCTGACTCTCTTGAAAATCCTCTCTATCTCTTTGCTGACGACTCTACTCTCTGTCGCTCCATTCCTCATCCCTCAGATCGGCAGTCTGCAGCCTCCTCACTCTCTGCAGACCTGGACAAAATCAGACTGGGCAAACAAATGGAACATGTCTTTCAATCCTGATAAATCTCACACTCTTACGATGTCTCTCCGAAAAGACCGACTGGAAAACCCTCCCATCCACTTTCTGAATAATCCTCTCCACGAAGTTCTGTCACTCAAGCTTTTGGGTCTCACTATTTGGCATGATCTTTCCTGGGAAAACCACATTTCAAATCTGGCCTCCAAAGCCAGTCGCCGACTGGGCATCCTCCATCGTGTGAAGTCCTTCCTTGGCACACCTGAGCTCCTCACCACATACAAGGCTTTCATCCGCAGCTCTATGGAATACTGCTCTCCCCTCTGGTCTGGTGCTCCTGCCTCGCACCTGGCCCGTCTTCACGCTGTTGAGGCCAAAGCGTTCAGATTCATTGGAATCTCCCGCGATGAAGCTAACTCCAAGGGCCTTTCACTCACTCACCGCAGGCAAGTTGGTGGTCTTTCCGTCTTCTACCGACTCCTCTCTGGCCTTGCCCCCCCAGCCCTCTCTGGGCTCTGTCCCCCAAATATTCCTGCAGGTCGCACAAGATCTGCCTGCAACCCTCTTATGGTTAAACTGCCAAAATCAAGACTTTCTGCTCACCTTCACTCCTTCATTCCTCTTTTCGCCCGCCTCTGGAACAAACTCCCTCACTCTCTTCAATCCCACTCCACCCTCCAGGTCTTTAAAACAGCTGTTCACCACCATCTCTTATCCTCCCCCATCCAAAACCTTGATCTTTTCTACCCCCGCTAATTTCGGTCCCCATGTGTTTGATTCCTCTCCCCCCCCCCCCCCCCCCCCTCCCACGCCTCCTGCCCCCAAGCCCTCTCCCTCCCACACTTATCCCTGCTCTCAAATGTTGTATATTTTGTATATTTTTGTATATATTTTTTATATTTTTGTATATTTTGTATATTTTGTATATTTTTGTATATTTTGTTTTTTTTGTTTTTTGTTTATTTTGTATATTTTGTATATTTTGTTTGTCTGGTTGATTTGTTTGTGAAATAAATGTTAGCTCTTTCACGAGCCTCGATTCAGTATACAAAAAAAAAAAAAAAAAAAAGGTGGTGGTCACCCTGCCTGAGGCACCGTCGACTATTTTGCATGGGACATATAGGCCACGTTACTTCCACAAACAGTGGACCGCAGAGGGTTTCGCTGTGGGCTCTGGCAGATAGCTGCCTCATTATCTGCTGATCTGGAATTCATTATGTATTGTCTTACATTTATAGTCTGATCAATACAACTGCACATCTTTCATTCAAGGCGAATCTTAAGGTCACATCCTGTCAATATCAAAGGGTGATAACAAGTACAGATACATTCAAAGTACACCGCCCCCATGCCAAATAATTAAATATCCTCCGGCGCCCGGCAATACCGCAGTGCAGCTCATGGAGAGTGCATTGGGAGGGAGAGGTGTACAATAATTGATTGATTAATTGTAAAATTAAAATCGATAAAAGATTATCACAAAATATTTTCTTCATCAATTGGCTAATAGCATAACTAAACCACGAGTGCTTCATCCGAAGATGTATCTTTTAGAAATTTAATTAAATTAGTCATCAATAGGAAATTAAATAATTAATTGATTAATCAATAAATATAATTAATCGATTAAATGATTAAGGAATAAATCAAAAATATCCTTGATAGCCACATCACTTGGTCACTGTCATGTCCAAATATTAGCTTCCTCGCTCAAAAGGTGCCTGAGATATTGGCCAAATGAGAAAGAAAATAAAAAAATGATTAATAATGAAAATAAATAAATAATAATCATGAAAAAATTAAAGTATTAATCATTTCGGTCAGAGAACACATAAACCACCACCATTTCATCAGGATCATGTAACTAAAAAAAAAGGAAAGAAAAGTTTTTGTCATTAATCAAATAATTAAATAATTAATCGATTAATTGATTAATTAATAAATCAAAAATAGCTTTTGCAGCCAAATCACCTGGTCATTGGCATGTCCAAATATCACCTTCCGAACTCAAAAGGTGCCTGAGTTAATGGTCAGAAGAGAAAGGAAATTTGATTATTTAAATAAGTACTTCATTAATCGCTAATAATTAAATAACTCCTCAATTAATTATTAATCAAAAAACAAAAAATACAGTTTTTGCCAAAGGACTTGCTCACTATTGAGCCGAAATTTCAGCTTCCTAGCTCAAAGGATGGCTGAGATATCGCCCAGACACACAAACAAACAAACAGGAAAGCAAGAAAACAAGTCCAGATACATTCAAAGTACACCGCCCCCATGCCAAATAATTAAATATCCTACAGCGCGGCATTGCCGGGGTGCCTCAGGCGCCCGGCAATACCGCAGTGCGCCTCATAGAGGCTGCATTGGGAGGGAGAGGTGTATGCTAATTGATTGATTAATTGTATAATTAATATCAATAAAAGATTATCATAAAATATTTTCTTAATCAATATATGGCAAGCCACCAGTTCGTAAATGAAAGTATGAAAATATTTTGAAGTATTCGAAGTCTCTAAACTATCTGTCACCATGGAAGTGAAGAGATTGCATTGAGACACTGGTTTATTCAATATGTTTCGAGTCAACTATGAACCAACCATACACCGCTTCAATATTGTAACTTTGCAGTCACGACAAAGGGATTACAGTGCTACGATTATATTTATTATATTATTATTAACGTTATGATTATTATTTTGAAAATGATCGTACTGTATTAAGAAACCTGGGCTAATTTGTCCGAAGCGCCCTGAAAGTGAGGCATGAAGCCTAAGGCTGATATGTACTGTCGTTGGAAGAACCGTAACGCCTATTCCTTCGATATTTGATGGTCATTTTAACAATCGGTTTGTTTGTGTTTCACACTGAATGAAAAATGTAAAGGTGGATCATGGTGATTGTGATATTACAGGTTCAATGATATGTTTGGCCTGAACGGCATAGGAATCAAAATGGCGGTGTGTGGAGTCAGATGTCATGCGCCTTTAATGAGATCACCAATCACCTGCCATGTGACCAGATATTCAGCTCTGATTGGTGTGTGTTTGTGAGGGACATGCATACATACATACATACATACATACATACATACATACGGACAGACAAACCCTACGGGCTATGCCGTAAAAAGTACATTTGGTCCGTCCTACTTGTAGTATCTACTGTGTATCCCAGGTAAGATAATTACCTCCTGTGCAAGCTTTCATGTGTTTATAATCTCTATTTTTCGATTGAAGATGCAATAAATGGTATACCTGTGGCAGCTTCTGAGATGAGTTGCTTGTGCTCCTCGGAGGTTGCTTCAATCAACTGGCGCAGAAGTGTAATGCGATGCGAGCCATGTCTTGGAGAATCCACACAGAAAGCCTTGCAACATTCAAGAGCCTCAGTCGTGGCTGTTATAAACCTCTCTGTGCGGCCGTGTAGGAAGGTGCCTGTGCTGCAAGATTCGACTATTACAGCATGGTGTCCATACATGCGGGTGAATGCCAGTTGTAGAGCTAACTGCACAATACTGTCTGGACTGACACCGCATCCCTGGAAGGTGCAAATGAAAGGCAGGTAAACTGGTAAAGTTTAAAAATGTTTGAGAGGGCATAACAAACAAACTGGACTTGTCACACGATGGAGACCTGCAGTGAGATTTATTAAACATCTCCACCAACACAGTGGAGTCCCAATTTAACCAATATGTGATGTAACGAATTTTGTCATATGTATGCATAAAGTTTTTGATCAATTGAAGTACATAGTGACCATTTGGACTCAGCACACCAAGTCAATAAAAGGAAAGCAATCTGTTTGAAAGTATTTTAGGAGTTGCCGAAGTCGAGAAGAAGAGGCCATTTTGTTGGGTACAAAGCTTGTTTATTGTACAGAAATCTCCAACAACTGCTCGCGAACGGAAGTCGTAACGGCTTATATAAAACCAAAAACCTTCTTCGGAGGGCGTGGCTCCAACAGCCACGCGTGCGTCACGACCACACAACCAAAAGCCCGTGCGCGTGAATTAGACCAAACAAAGGTATTGGTAACCGTCACATGCTTATAAGTTAACCGCGACATGTGAATAAGGTAACCGCTACATGCGCCCCCCCAGAAGGCACGCCACGGGCGTGTACGTAGTTTGCAGGCGCGCTCAGCAGTGCCGAGAAGGCTCGAGCAGGGCCCGGCCTCGGTACGCACGAAAAAACGCAGCCGTGGGGTTGAGCCGACCGAGGGGCCGGTCATGTCCTCGGGGGAGGCTGCCGAGGTTCCTCGCGGGCCTCCCGAGGTTGCAGTTCGCGGGTGCAGTGCCGAGAAGGCTCGAGCGGTGCACGCGAAAAGCGGTTGAGCCAACCAAGGAGCTGGTCAAGGCCTCGGGGGAGGCTGCCGAGGTTCCTCGCGGGCCTCCCGAGGATGTAGAGTAGGAGTCGTAGTGGCGCGAGTGGCGAGCCGCGGTAGCAGTTGTAGTTGCAGCAGTAGGAGGTGCAGGAGTGGCGAGCAGCGGTAGAAGTTGTAGTTGCAGCAGTAGGAGTTGCGGGAGCGGCGGGCAGCAGTGCGCGCGAAGGCAACGAGGCTCCAGTGCGCACGAAGGTAACGAGGCTCCAGTGCGCGAAGGTTACGAGCAGCAGTACTCGGCCTGTGTGCGCGGAGGGTACGAGCAGCAGTGTGCGCGAAGGCGACGAAGTAGCCATGCCGCCAACGCCTCGTAACGGCGTTCCTTCGGAGGGTCCCGGAGCAGGCTCCACCCTCTAGTCGTTGAGGAGGAACCGAGCGCGGTGCGCGAACCACATGGCCACTCGTCGTTGCTAAAACTCCGGCAGTTCGAGTTTATGTCTTGTGGAAGAAATTGCGGTCGCAATACTGCCGTGTTCATTTGCAGCCCCCGAATACGTTCGGGGGCGACCGAGGTCACCAGTTTAGGAGTTGCCGAAGTCGAGAAGAAGAGGCCATTTCGTTGGGTACAAAGCTTGTTTATTGTACAGAAATCTCCAGCAACTGCTCGCGAACGGAAGTCGTAACGGCTTATATAAAACCAAAAACCCTCTTCGGAGGGCGTGGCTCCAACAGCCGCGCGTGCGTCACGACCACACAACCAAAAGCCCGTGTGCGTGAATTAGACCAAACATATGGTATTGGTAACCATCACATGCGGATAAGTTAACCGCAACATGTGAATAAGGTAACCGCTACAGTATCATCGATAAATCGAGAAATTCTTGCATCAGCAGATGTGAAAAATTCAATGAATTTAGTTGTTTGTTGCCGGTATCATTCTTCAAAATGTGCCCAGGGTCTCTGGTCCACCCTTATATTATTCAGATGCTTTCTTGTTCGTATTAATATTTAGTTTGGCAGTAGATATAGGTTCACATGCACCCCCTCTAAAAGTAAATTCTAAAATGATTTTTAGCACCCCAGGACATCTACTTAAAGAGTTTTGCTATTGCCAGCGGGGAAAAAAGTCCCACGGGGTCCTCATCAGCATATTTCCAAGATGGCTGCCATCCACATCCATGAAAACGCTAAGTGTCATATGTCAGTAACTATTGAGCCGATTTGGATGATTTTGGTGTTGATATAATGGTTTTATGGTATTATGGTTGATATTATGGTTTTTTGAGGTGCTGCCGAATTACCTCCATCCCAACACATTTATTGCACACAAACACCGCATTCATTAAACACGAACACGACACATTAAAGCAGCCACATCCTCTCAGCTTTAACTCCGCCAGTATTGGTTGTTGTTGATTTTGTACATAGGACGTGACGTCGTCTGGCACTGTCCCGCACATGCTCGGTTGTGTCTTTTTGGCGCATTGATGATTTTCTTCCTCTTCGCTCTTTGATTTCCTTGAGCTTGATGTGTTTTGCGTGAACTCCCAATAAAGCTCAATCTATTCACAGAAACGGTGTGCTGTATGTGATCCGATAGAGTGAGAACACGATGAGGTCTCTCTCAGCTAACTGGTGTGGTGGCAGCGATTCCGACTCGACGTTCCAGCCTTTCAGCCGACGAAATGTGCTGCAGCCGAAGGCCTCGTGCTTCTGTTTCTTCACCATCTGTGACGGACCACCTGGGCTCTTACGACCTGAGTAACACAGCCGTCGACACGGTTTCTGTGAATAACGTTTGTATCTTCACTTCCGACAATGGCAAACTCACATCGGGCTCCCAAACAATGGTGCCTAACTGAATCGGAGACGATTAATTATTTTGAAAACAGGAAACAAAATCTCCATTACACGTTATCGCTAGACCTCAGTTTTGCTCCTTATTCTTGTGACTCGCTCACAATGGCTCAATAAAACGAGGACAACACCTCTCCGGAACTTCACCGACAATGGTGAAGATATTATTCAAGGCAATCGCCGCACAGCTCAGCTAAAAGTCAACACATTGGATTTGATGCTTGGTCAAAAAGCCAATTATTACCCAGTCATTGCACGCAACACGATCGTCCGTGATTCTATGTCCTAAGATCATATATGGCAAGCCATTCACCTGCATTTCGGTTATCAGTCGACCGACGGACATTTCCTAGATTTGTCTAATATCCGTTTAGAACCAGAAGAACGCCCAGAAGACCTGTACCAGCGCTTGGCAGCTTTTATCGACGACAATCTGTTACGCCATGATGGAGGAATCTCACACCATGGTGAAGTTCCTGCAGATGACGAGGAGCTAACTCCATCCCTCGAAAATGTCGTCGTCCTCAGTTGGTTTCAACTAATCCACCCGACGCTACCGAAAATAGTCAAACAACGTTATAGTACTGAACTACGTTCTCATACATTGGCTTCCATTAAACCGGAAATCTCTCTGGCCCGACCGTCCTTGATAGATGAAATACGGTCCGGTGAAGATATATCAGTCATGCTCGCCTGTCTTTCTAAAAGTCAAAATAGAACTGTCTTTCCACCTATAACATCCACTCCTAAATCAAGATACAAACCTTCTCAGCGCTCCCAAAGAACCTGCCCATTACGTCACCAATCGGGGCGTGCGGACTGCCATTTTCTCAGCAAGTGTAGCTACCTCCCTAAACAAGCTCGAAAAATATATGGCCAAGGTAAGGCAGATATCCAACATTGTGAACCCCTCTGATGATGATGATGAAGTGGCAGACCCCACCATCGACTCACCAGATGACTCTGACAAGTGCTCCATACCTGCGTATAGAATTCAAGAATGCCAATCACCTTACTTGGACACATTTTACCGTCAGCACACTATCCGTGCCATAATTGACTGTGGAGCCACTGGAAACATGATAAGCCTACCGACTGCCAAACGTCTCGGTCTACCCATGAGAAAGAGTTCTCAGTCAGCTCACCAGGCTGATGGCTGTTCCCCACTCAAAGTGATTGGTGAAGTCAGTTTTATCATGACCTGTGACGACTGACAGTTTACCTTCAAAGGCCTTGTTGTTGAAAACCTGGACGTTGATGTCCTGGCAGGAACACCTTACATGGAGCTGAATGACATTTCTGTTCACCCGGCTAGACGCCACATCATCCTCAATGATAGGTCCACATACCGATACAGTTCATCTGATTTCTCTCCCACTCACCATGCAGTCCGCCGTGCCCATTTGTTACGTGCCCCTCCATGAAGTACAACTGTATGGCCCGGCGAGTACATATAGCTAAACCTCCCTGACAATTTGTCTGATTCTACATATGCCTTTGAACCTCACCATGGCTATTGGGCTCATCATCCTTCAACCGAAATGTGGCCTTCCCCAAGTCTCGTATCAAGCGTATCTGGCAAGATCTCCATTGCCAACTTAACTGGTGATCCTCAAATTGTTCGATCACATGAACACTTTTGTCAAATCCACCACATCTTCATGCCTTTAAGCCTCACCAGTGAGACTTGTACCCCCCCCCTCCCTCCCACTCCCCCCATCCCCAACCACGAAGATTCAACCCAAAACAAAAAAAAAACTGCCCTAAGCCTTTCCTCTGCCAGTGTCACACTCGATTCGGACAATTCCCTTCCCCTTGACATTCGCGGTAAATTTCAGACCCTTCTCCAAGAGTATGACGATGTCTTCAACCCCAGGCACAAAGCATACAATGGTGCGTCTGGTCCATTCCAATCAGGAGTTGACATGGTGTGTCCCGCCCCCTCAACGTATGGGTCGCCTTCCTTTATATTCTCACAGCAACCTTGCAGAACTACAAAGCAAGTTTGATGAACTAGAAGATATGGGTGTCTTTGTCAAACCAGAAGACGCAGGATTCAATGTCGAGTACCTCAACCCGTCTTTCTTGGTGAAAAAGTCCAGTGGCGGGTTCCGACTGGTCACAGCATTTGCCAATGTTGGCCGATATAGCAAACCCCAGCCTTCCTTGATGCCCAATGTCGATTCCACTCTTCGAAAAATCGGTAGATGGATGCACATTATCACCACTGACTTGACTAATGCTTTTTTATCAAATCCCACTTTCTAAAGAGTCAATGAAGTACTGCGGCATTGCGACTCCATTTCATGGTGCTAGAGTCTACGCCCGATCCGCCTTGGGTATGCCTGGCTCCGAAACGGCACCAGAAGAACTAACTTGTCACGTCCCTGGAGACATAGTGGAGGAGGGTGTTGTAGCCAAACTCGTTGATGATCTCTATTGCGGTGGAGCAAGCGGTGATGAACTGTTCTTCAACTGGAAATGACTGCTTGACGCACTTAAAGCCAAACGCTTCAATCTGTCAGCATCCAAGACTGTCATTGGCCCATCTTCCATCATTAGCCTAGGGTGGGTGTGGCAACAATGGACTATAACATTCAACCCTCATTGCAGCTCCACTTTATCCATGTGTGACCACCCCCCCCCCCCGCCCCCCAAAAAGGTCTCCGGCTTTCGATCCTTCATTGGAGCTTGCAAAGTCCTAGCTCGCGTTATCTCTGGCTGTTCGAGCTTACTCTCGCCATTAGATGATGCTGTGGCTGGCCGCCCAACCACAGAGAAAATTGCTTGGACCTCCGACCTCATTGAAGCATTCCACTCTGCCAAAAAGCCATTTCTTCAAACAGAACCATTATCCTTCCACACTCTGAAGACCAATTGTGGATTATCACTGATGGATCAGTGATGAATGGCATAGGAGCTACGATGTAGGTCACTCACAATGGGACCCAACGACTTCCGGGGTTTTTTTGCGCCAAGTTGCGAGGACACCAGGTCACCTGGCTTCCCTGTGAAATGTAAGCACTCTCAATCACTATGGCTAATAAACACTTTGGACCATTCATCATTCAATCCAATCATAAAGCTTGCATGCTGACCGATAGTAAGCCATGTGTACAAGCCTTTGAAAAGCTATGCCGAGGAGAGTTTTCAGCTACTCCCCTCGTTTCAACCTTTCTGTCGACAGTCAGCTGGTTCCAGGCATCAATCCACCATCTCGCGGGCTCCGCTAATGTACCCTCAGATTTCGCCAGCTGGAATGCCCTCAATTGTGACAATCCCCAATGCCAAATTTGCTCATTTGTAGAGCGGACAGAAAACTGTGTCGTACGTCATTCCTCCGTTCAAGACATAATCACCGGTTACTCCAAATTACCGTTTACAAACCATTCCGCCTGGCTAGCCAGACAGTCTGAGTGTGTAGATTTACGCAGAACACATGCCAATCTCAAACAACATACCCGACCATTGAAAAAGCTGACCAATATTAAAGACGTGAAAAGGTACTTGAAATCAGTCACTATTTCAAAAGATGGGTTATTGGTTGTCCGATATCACGACCCCTTCCTACCTTCCCGTGAACGCATCGTTTTTCCTTGCCTGGTCCTGGACAGCCTTGTCACAGCTCTCCACATCAAGCTTGATCACCCGTCTTGCCACTAACTTAAGCAAGTGATGCATTGCCACTTCTTTGCCCTTGATATGGATATGTCCATCAACCATGTAACTACCAGTTGCCACCACTGTGCTTTCCTGCGAAAAATCACTCTGCATGCCATTCCTCAATCGTCCAATGATCCTCCCGATACAGCTCGCGTGACTTTTGCAGCATATGTCTCCTAAAGTGTGGGCGTCAATTGATCTTGGTCTTGCATGAGTGCATTACTTCCTACAATCGTTCCTCTCTCATTTATGACGAATGCCATGACACCCTACGTGACAGCCTGCTCTAACTCATCAGTGAACTTCATCCGATGGAGGGGCCACCTGCTGTCATCTGAACTGATCAAGCCTCTGCATTCAAGGCTCTCACTAATGACAAGTTCCTACAAGATCACCGCGTCTCCCTTGAGCTTGGTCGCGTCAAAAACCCCAACAAAATCCCTGGGCTTGAGAAAGCCATTCAGGAATTAGAAGCTGAATTATTACACCAAGACCCGTCAGGAGGTCCAGTGTCGCCTCGTCAGCTTTCCACGGCTACTGCCCAATTAAACTCACGTATCAGATCTTGCGGTATGTCTGCATGAGAAATGTCGACACAATGTGACAAGTGACCAGTTCACTAACCATCAGATTCCAATCTTGGATCAGAACCTTATCCGAGAGCAGCATGCCCACCACACTAGGAACAATACTTATCACGAGACATTCAAGTCCCCATCAACAAAACGCTCTGCTACTACGACAGTTCATGTTGGAGACCTGGTGTACTTGCACTCAGATGGATCCAAGTCTTGAACACTTGATCGTTACCTGGTTGTGTCTGTGGACGGGAACTGGTGCGACATCCGCAAGATTGCTGGCTCTCAACTCTGATGCTCGTCGTATCATGTACGACAATCTGAATGTTACATGGTACCCATGTGGACTACACGTACCATCCCGCATCCGCACAGAGGTTCCTGTGATGATTCTCTCGGTGATGAAGACGACTTGGATGGGCCACCTATTGCTATCCCCAATCCACCTCACATACTTCCCATTCTCTCAACTCCAGTTGAACGTGTTCTGCCCCAAAGTCCTCCTCCTGCGGTTCTCCCCTCTATGCTTGCCCATCCCTGTGATTCCCAGGTCCAACACCATGGTGTTGACAGCACGGCAACCGCGTCGCCTCCTATCAGGATGTCAGGACGTCTACGTTCACACCCAAACACTTGGATGACGACATTCTTGATGGATGAGTGGTTGCATATGTGTCAATTGGGCAGTGTAATCCCTCGGCACATGAGGACAGCCAATCTAATGATGGCACTTTTCCTCTAACCTGGCATCATTGGTCTACTGTCTTCAGGCACATGTGCAAATACTGTTGTGGTTTTCAGTTTTGTGATGTCCCGGCAATGCAGCATTTAATGGTTTGATTGAATTGTTGCTGGTGTGTATTCCCATTATTGTACATTTTGTCTACATCTTGATATATCACATGTGCATGCTGACTTGCACGAGGTAATGAGAAATATTAGTTGGTGAAGTTATTATTTTTTCAAGGAAAGAAAGTGGCCATGCCAGCGTTGGTTGTTGTTGGTTTAGTACATAGGACGTGACGTCTGGCTCCATCCCGCGCATGCTCAGTTGGGCCTTTTTGTCGCATTGATGATCTTCTTCTCTCTTTGCTCTTTGATTTCCTTGAGCTTGATGTGTTTTGTGTGAGCTCCCAATAAAGGTCAATCTATTCAGAGAAACGGTGTGCTGTGTGTGATCCGATGGAGTAAGAACACGATAAGGTCTATCTCAGATAACTGGCGCTCACCTTGGTGGGAAACGCGAGAAACTGGGCGCTCGGTGGTGAGGGTCCCCGAGCGCGGATGATCGACATGGAGTGAGGGGTGGCGCTTCTGCAGGTGCACCAATGGTATGCTTTGTGCATGGCCAGGCTCCACCCTGCTTAAGTGAATATAAAGGCTGAATGCAGGTGCCTTTCACCACCTTGGAATTGAGCCAGAGATCTGCTGTGAACTCGGAGAATCGCCTTGCTGCCGTCTTTGGATAAACCGTGTTGTGTTGAGGAAAAGACCATTGCCATGACGGCTGAGGGAGCGACCATGTGTGCTGGGCACGAAGCGCTGTGCAAGTGGTGAAAGGCTGGAGGAAGGATCGCTTGCCTGTCATCTGAGGGTCCGTTGCCTGTTGCCCTGAGGGAGCGACCCATGCTGCGGAGAGATCTCTGGAGGAGGACGAGGTTGCATTGCACCACACCTACTGACCATCCTCCACCTCCACCCCACACTCCTACCTATGTCAGGGTCGATACCCATCCGTCAACGGTGCCCAAGTAAGGGAAGGGCCGACCCTAAGCCCGAAACTCATTCTCCCCCTCCTCCCCTTTTCTCCTTCTCTACCTTTCCTCGGAGAGTGATTCTGCTGGGTCCATGGTTCATGTCCAAATATGAAATTGGAGATGGGGTAACCGTAAAGGTTAAGAGGGACGAAGCTTTTCAGGTTGTGATTATTGACTTGTGGTTTTCACCCCTCAGCCCAAATTGGGCTAAGGGGTATTGTCGTCACGGGCGTCCGTGCGTCCGTCAACTTTTGGTTTCCGTAAATTTGAAGGAGAACGGCTTGTCTGATTAAATCCATTTTTGCAGTGTATTTGTGGTTGAGTAGAGGAAGGTTCTTTTCGAAAATGGGCGCGCTGCGATTTTCAATATGGCCGAAACGGCAGCCATCCAGGCGTCCGCCAACTTTTGGTTTCCGTCAATTTCGAGCAGAATGGCTTGTCCGATTAAATTAATTTTTGCTGTGTGTGTTGAGGTTGGGTAAAGGAAGTTTCCTTTCGAAAATGGGCGAGCTGCGATTTTCAATATGGCCGCAACGAAAGCCATCTTGTTATTGGTTTCCGTCAATTTAGAGCAGAACGGCTTGTCCGATTAAATCCATTTTTGCAGAGTGTGTTGGGGTTGAGTCGAGGATGGTTCATGGGCGCGCTGCGATTTTCAATATGGCCACCATGGCAGCCATCTTGAAATTGGTTTCCGTCAATTTAGAGCAGAACGGCTTGTCCGATTAAATCCATTTTTGCAGTGTGTGTTTGGGTTGAGTAGAGGAAGGTACATGGGCCCGCTGCGATTTTCAATATGGCCACCACGGCAGCCATCTTGAAATTGGTTTCAGTGAATTTCGAGCAGAATGGCTTGTCCGATTAAATTATTTTTTGCAGTGTGTGTTGAGGTTGAGTCGAGGAAGGTTCCTTTCGAAAATGGGCGCGCTGCGATTTTCAATATGGACGCCACGGCAGCCATCTTGAAATTGGTTTCCACCATGCATGGGCTGAGGGGTTATGCCCGCTTTGCGGTGCTATTTATTTTGATTGTGACTTGCGCCCTTTTAGGTTGTAGTTGTGCTTGTAATTGCTTTCTTTTTGACCTTTCTTAATTGAAAATGTGTTGTTTTTCCTTGGATTTTATGAGGAAAAATGAATTTTATTCCTCCTTCATCGCAAGCACATATTCCCCATGCAACAAATAACAAGCGTCATTTAAAATTGCATGTTCATAACGTGTTCTTGCTTTCGGACGTCTATTCTTATCACTGATTGGTTTTCTGGCATAGCAACAGCGCCGAAGGATTTCCTTAGCTTTAAGGGAATCATTATCCTTAAGGGTTGTTTATGCAACAACACTTGAGGAAATCCTTAGCTAAGGAATTACAGCATACCTTAAGGGAAATCTTTCCTTAAGGTTGAGGGAGTTTTATGCAACCGGGCCAAATAGATGAACAGCACTGATTCAGAGTACACCAGGTTCGCATCCCAAGCCTTTGAGATGTGTTTTAATGACATCAGAACTGATTTGTTGGATAAGCTGAAATTAGTAAATATGACTAATTTAACTAGTATGCCACTGTCATTCATGCAGTCATGAGGTGTACTGGAAGTGAAGGATTCCACCAAAAAGCATATTTGAAGAAAATTAGAGGCTGAATTTGAAGGTTTAGTCCACTGAGGTTTCACAAGATGGTAAGAGGCAACTTGTTGTTCTCCCAGAAAACTTCTCAAGATCCCAGCTTGCAAAGCACAGTTTGAGACATGCATGAATTATCCAATACCTCATCCAATTAACCCCATCCAGGTTGTCGAAAAGGCTGCTTTGCATATTCGCAAATCTATACAAAGTCATGAGACTAACATGCCTTGGCCTCCTCAGCCGTCCGAGCTTTGAAAGTGGTATAAGCATCCCTGCACAATTCGGAACATTTTTACTTGCTCCATTGATCAGTAGCATGGATTGTCAACATGAAGCAGATTCTCTGGGAATGCAATGACTACTGAATTGGTT
This sequence comes from Myxine glutinosa, assembly GCF_964187855.1. NCBI lineage: Eukaryota > Metazoa > Chordata > Myxini > Myxiniformes > Myxinidae > Myxine > Myxine glutinosa. The sequence goes on from NC_136261.1 coordinate 24,579,690, forward strand.
TGGACAAGACATTGTGTCCGGCTTAAGTCACAGCAAACGAAAGCCTCCAAAGTACGTCCTGCTGCCATATACTGTCAAATTCCCCAAAAACAATGTAGAGCCCATTCAAATGTTAAAATCGCTGTGGCCATGGAATTGTTGATTTGCAAATCGATGAAATAAACGTGCTGCCTTGTGCCAACAAAAAATGGCTGCAACATCAAATAATAAAAACCACTACCAGAAAACATCCAGCCGTATGTCAACACCATTGTGGCTTGGGATTACATCGATAGACTGGAGGAAAGTCAGTCTGGCGAGGTACCTCTCAGAGTAAATGGTATTGCAGAAATTAAAATAAAGGCAAATAAGTTTTGAACTGATATCTGCTGCCAACTTTCTTGTATAAAACACAGGTGAATGTTTTGGGCTTCCTGCATATGTAAATGTGTGGAAGTAATTTCCACTGAGGTACTGCAAGGTGCATGGTAAAATAAACTTTGTGGATGGTAGTCCGTCTGCACACAGCTGAACATCATGAAGTTAGTGGATGGACCGGAGTTAATATTTCTGTTTGAAGTGATGTAACAGTGCCCCAAGACAATGTAGGATTCCCACCTATAATCGATACACCTGCTGCAAACATGTACACCGTTTAGAAAGTTTAAGTGCAGTCTCTTAAGATCAATGATTCATTGAAACCTCCATCAACAAAATCGTTCCTTGGCACACCTGAACTCCTATCCACTACCTACAAGGCCTTTGTCTGCAGCTTGTTGGATGACTGCTCTCTCTTTTGGGCTGGAGGCGCTGCCCCAAACCTTGCTCAACTTGACGCCGAGGAAATAAGGCCTTCCAAATCAATGGAATCTCCCACTATTCCACAAATTATATGAGATTCCTTCAAAATCTTTGAAAACTTTCCCATCACAGAAAAGTTGGTGGTCTCCCTTTCTTCTATTTCCATTCAGATCTTGCACCTTCTGCCCAGTATGTGCTCTCTCCGACTCCTCCCACCTCCAACCCCCTCCCCAAGTTTTCTGAAGGGTGCACTTAGTCTGGAGTCATCCTTTTCCCAAAATCCAAAATCACTTCCCACAAACACTCATTTTTCTCTTTTTCCCCACCTCTGGAACCAACTTTCACAGTCTCTCCAGTGTCATTGTTGCCTCCAGGTCTTCAAGAAATCTGTTCACCATGATCTCAAGATGTATCCATCATGTTCACCGTGTGTGTCATCTGCTTTTTCTCATACTTCCCCATGTATCTTATTTCTCCAAGTCTTCCTCCATTTTGTCCCTCAACCCTCTCCTGTTTGTGCCCCCACGCACAATCGCACATCTGCTGGCTTTATCCTGTTATTTTTGTTCTCTTAGCCCTGATTTATTTCGTGTTCTCACTCGTCCACAAGCCTCAACTGTAAAAACAGAAACAAACTGGAACGGCACTCGGAAGAGCGCGTACCTCCACCACGCTGAACAGTTCGTTTTGTATCCCACGAAATGGCCTGATCTGCATCCGGACGTCAACCAAAATCAAATCAATTAGTCATTGTCACACACCCAACCTGCCCAGCTAGTTTTGATCGAATACATTCATAACTCATAACTTGACTGACCTCTCCATACAGGTTGCTTCTGACAAACCAGATGTGATCTGCTTAACAGAAACTTTCCTCCTTCATGATGTCTCTGATGCCTTGGTATCTCTCCCAGGTTACTCCCTCCTCCGGTATGATAGACCTGAGCCTCGTCCTGGAGGTGGGGTTGCTATCTTTATAAAAAACTCTCTTCCTCACTCGCCCTCCACTGCCCTCTCTCCACCTCACCCCCAGGAATACCTTTGGCTACGGCTTCCCCTTCGCTCCCACCTTTTGTTCATATGTGTGTTGTACCGTCCACCAATCAGCGATGACTCCATCTACATCTCACTGTCTGATAATATGGACCAACTTCTATCTACCCATCCCAACTCTCTCTTCCTCATATGTGGTGACTTCAATTGTCACCATGCCAGTTGGCTGGGTGTGGGTACCTCTCTCACCAGCCATGGCTCTTCAGCAAAGGACTTCTGCGACTCACTGGGACTGACACAATCTGTCAATTTCCCGACCCGGATCTCAGTCAACGGAGCATCTTCTCTTCTGGATTTGGTTATGACAAACTTCCCTGAAAATGTCTGCTGCTCTTCTTCTGCTCCAATCGGCTCATCTGATCATGTGCTGGTCAAAGTGGACATCTCTGACCATTCTCAGAGAGCCTCCTCAGCGTCGACGAGTCTGGCATTTCACTCAGGCCAACTGGCACGGTCTTCAAGCAGCCATCAATCATCTGGACTGGTCTCCCATCTCTACCGCCTCTGACATCAACTCATCCTGGGAATTCTTTCAAAGTAAATTGCTCTCTCTCATGCACAGATTTATACCATCTCGTCTTCAGTTGTCATACCCTTCCTCCCGTCCATGGTACACGGAATCTTGTGGTGAGGCTGTTGCCCTGAAACAACTTGCTTTCGTCTCCTGGAAAGCAAATCCAACGGAAGGAAATCTCATTTCCTTTCACAAAGCCCGAAACAAGTGTGTGTCCACCCTCAGGAGAGCCAGGAAACAATATCTCACCATTCTCAAGACCGAACTCTCTTATCTGTCTCCCTCTTCCAAATCCTGGTGGCGTCTGGTCAAATCTGTTTCTGGTGTTTGTTCCCCCTCCATCCCCTCCCTCACCTCAAACGGCTTAACGGCTGACTCCGCACGTGAAAAAGCTGAATGCCTCAACTCTGTGTTTGCCTCTAAATCTTGTGTCCCAAACCCATCCCTCTCTGTACCCAGTCGTACCCAGCTGCTTCTGGACTCTGTGTCCTTTCCTCCTGACAAGGTGGAAAAGTTTCTGGCAACCCTCGACTCTGATTCTGCAACTGGTCCTGACGGCATCAGCCCACGGGTCCTAAAATCATGTTCTTCTGCACTTTCACTCCCTCTTTCTGTTCTCTTCACCCTCTCTTTTGCTCAAGGTCATCTGCCATCTGCTTGGAAATCAGCCAACATCACCGCTTTGCACAAAAAAGGTGCAAAAACAGATCCCAGCAACTACAGACCAATCAGCCTTCTCCCAATTATCAGCAAAGTCATGGAATCCATCATTGCTTCAGATATTAAATCTTTCCTCTTCTCCAATGGCTTGATCTCTGATCATCAATTTGGTTTCAGACCTGGTCACTCTACTCTGGACATGCTGCTTCTGCTTTCTCAACAATGGATGGAGGTCCTCAACGCCAAACAGGAAATTAGAGCTGTCTCCCTTGACATTTCACGTGCCTTCGATACGGTCTGGCACCCTGCTCTGCTTTCCAAACTCTCCTCCTTTGGTATCCATGGAAATCTCAACGCATGGCTGGCGGACTTCCTCTCTGGTCGTAGTCAACGTGTCGCCCTGAATGGGTTTCTCTCATCTCCTCTTCCTGTTCAGGCTGGAGTTCCCCAAGGTAGTGTTCTGGGCCCTGTGCTTTTTCTGGTCTTCATCAATGATCTCTCTGACTCTCTTCAAAATCCTCTCTATCTCTTTGCTGACGACTCTACTCTCTGTCGCTCCATTCCTCATCCCTCAGATCGGCAGTCTGCAGCCTCCTCACTCTCTGCAGACCTGGACAAAATCACAGACTGGTCAAACAAGTGGAACATGTCTTTCAATCCTGACAAATCTCACACTCTTACAATGTCTCTCCGAAAGGACCGACTGGACAACCCTCCCATCTACTTTCTCAACAATCCTCTCCAAGAAGTTCTGTCGCTCAAGCTTTTGGGTCTCACTATCTGCCATGATCTTTCTTGGGAAAACCACATTTCCAAGCTGGCCTCCAAAGCCAGTCGCCGACTGGGCATCCTCCGTCGTGCGAAGTCCTTCCTTGGCACACCTGAGCTCCTCACCACATACAAGGCTTTCATCCGCAGCTCAATGGAATACTGTTCCCCCCTCTGGGCTGGTGCTCCTGCCTCACACCTTGCTCGGCTTCACGCTGTTGAGGCCAAAGCTTTCAGAATCATTGGAATCTCCTGCGATGTAGTCAACGCCGAGGGCCTTTCACTCACTCACCGCAGGCAGGTTGGTGGTCTTTCTGTCTCTACCGACTCCTCTCCGGCCTTGCTCCCCCAGCTCTCTCTGTGCTCTGTCCCCCCAATATTTCTTCAGGTCGCACAAGATCTGCCTGCAACCCTCTTCTGGTTAAACTGCCAAAGTCTAGGCTCTCTGCTCACCTTCACTCTTTCATTCCCCTTTTCTCCCACCTCTGGAACAAACTCCCCCACTCCCTTCAATCCCACTCCTCCCTCCAGGTCTTTAAAACAGCTGTTCACCACCATCTCTTATCTTCCTCCATCGAAAACGTTGATCTTTTCTACCCCCGGTAATTCACCCCAGAGTCCTTGCAGTGTTCATATGTTTTAATCCTCTCCCACCTCCCCCCAAGTCCTCCCGATGTCCCTGCTCTCAAATGTTGTGTTTGTGTCCTTCCCCCTCTCTTTTGTGTCCTTCCCCCTCTCTCCCCATCTTGTCTACCGCTCCCCTTGTTTTTTCTGTTTTGTGTGTCGGTTTGTCTTTTTGTGTGATTCATGTTAGCTCTTTCACGAGCCTCGATGTTGTATACAAAAAAAAACAAAAAAAAAAAACTCTGAGATGTCGTGCTACACAGTATGTAGTTTTTGGCTGTATCTCTCAATGGTGAAGAATCACTTTAAAAAACTCGGTTATCACACATTTTCGAGATATCGTACTCACAGACAGACAAACAGACCGGGGTGAAAACATAACCTCCATCGGTGGGAGAGGTAATAAGAGTGTTAGCTTTTAATCATGTTTATTCAGATTAGAAATTATATAAATCATCTCCTTTCTTCCATGAGTCGTAATGTCGATTTAAAAAAAAAAACTGAAAAATGAAGAAATCTTCATAAACGCTCACACCGACATGTCTATAATGGTATTTAAATGATTTATGTGACCATTTTTTTTGAGGTTTCACCCACCTTGAGAATTTTTTTTCCATAATCTTGGAATTCAAGGCGGTAGAAGGAAGTAGAGGCAGAAATTGTTTGGAGATTACATTTGGCTGTTACAACAGCAGTCTCCAGGCTGCTATCGAGGTCAAACTCCAATGTCTGTACACCGGTTGTAGGTTCCAGATACATCCCAGAATTTTCATGGGTCACAGCTGGTCGGTCCTGAATGTCCTTTTATTTAGAGACAATAGAAAGCAAGGAGAGGGTAAAATGACCAAAATAAACACACATGGATGTATGCAGAGTAAAATAAAATGGAAAAGTGTACAAACAGAAAAACAAGTTATGAAAATAGTAGGTCCTGTACAAACCTACTATCAACACACCTTGGTGATCATATTTATGAGGTACATTGCCATCATTGCATTGGACCACGAATGCTCAAATTGAATCCCAGTAACTCCATCCTTTCCCACAATGACTTGTAAAGACTTGTCAAACCAACGATCACCTCCACTGCCAAATAATACTTGATTGTTGTCTTCTTTAAGGTCTTGGTCATCCAGGCAGAGGCAAAAGAGGGCAGACTCAATGAGTGACAAGGCCGATCCATGTCCTTGAACTTGCAGTTGCTTTCTCAAGCGTGCCCAAACATCTCGTCGCTCTGCAGTAAGGCTGGCCACAGGAAACTTGACTGGAGGTCGTGATTCTGACAGAATATGATGAAGATTGGCCTGTACAACAAAGAGAACATCAATGAGAAGAACGAATTTTGAACAGAGGCTGATGAAACGCACAGAAGTGCAAAAGAATGGAACAAAGGAGATATTGGTCATTTGCTAATATACATGGTGGACATTCATTGTCTGACAAGCAGGAAAGATAATTTCAGTTAAAGTGTGAATGGCAAGGTCACTGTGTCAGTCAGTAATAAAGATACAGCTATGTATAAAACTTTGGCTACTTCGTACAATTTTGCTATTTGCTGTATATCACATATAACATTCTTGGGAAAAATGCCATGGGCATAGAAATGGCCCCTTTATATTGTATGTGCCATGTGGCAAAGTATAGAAAAGAAGGTGCATTCCATAGCTTGCACAAAATGCCAAACAATAGAAAATAAGGGACATTAAAAAAATCTCGTGTGCATGCTGGACTGCCCTTCACCCTTGTGTTCTGAGGAGGAACCAAGTAATGCTCTAGAAAAATACATATAAAGGGTAGTTCAGCATGCACATAATATTTTTTGAATGTCCCTTCTTTTCTATTGTTTGGCATTTTCTCGAATCTGTGGAATGTCCCTTGTCGTGAAAATAAAGCTCAGACACGACTTGTCCCTTGGGTAGGTTTAATATAATTTAGATCTGAAGTAACATCCTGTAAAAATACATTCATGCAACAGACATTAGAATCAGAGTATTACATGGGCAATGTCCGATATCAATAGAGAAAACAAATCAGCGCAGCATATAGGAGGCGTACATACCATTCAAACTACAGGACTATGTCACAGTAAGTGCCGCTGGAGTGTTCGTGCACCCCGGTTGTCCCGGGTCTTATAGACGCCCCTTTTGAAGCGAGCACACCCTGGGTTCACCTTCGTTATAATTTCACTACATTCTCCCTGCCGTTAGAACTATACTGCCGCTCGGCAGGTTGCAAGCAAGCGTCAGCAATAATCGAATGGGTCACGTCAATCCACGTCAGTTGGTCCACCGGTAGCGGTTGGGGCGGCGAACTACCCTGCCAGTTCGTGTTCGGAAACTACTGGGTACGGCGTCCCCAAGCCCGGAGTCCGCGTCGGAATAGCTGCCGGAGGTGGGTGTCGGAGGGGGCGCCCCAGCGCCTTCGGGCACGGGAGTGGGTGATGACGGAAGTGTCAGTAGTAGTTCCATAGAGGAAGCTTCGGTAGAGTCCATACACTCGTAGACGGGTTCGTCGATATCCCGGTCGTCATCCCCACATGGGGCGAGAAGGCGTACGGAGACAGTAGACTCGCGGCCGTCCGCCGTTAACACGCGAGCATGCTCGGGATTAGCTTGGAGGACCCGCACCTTATCAACAAGGGGGTCGTACTTGCTAGCGCGAACCGCTCGTTTGAGATAGGTGGGCCCCGGCTCAGCGAGCCAGCTGGGCAAAGATTGGATACTACCCGAGCTTCTAGGGTGGTGGAACAGTCTCTCGTGAGGAGTCTGGTTGGTGGCAGTACATAGGAGAGCCCGGATCGAGTTTAGAATGGCAGGTAGCGACCACACCCATTTATCGAGGCCTCAGCCGAGGGTCCGGAGGCTTAGCATGACGGCCCTCCATATAATCCCATTAAAGCGTTCGATCTGCCCATTCGCTTGGGGCTGGTACGGGGTGGTGTAGCTCGAAGCGACATTATGCTGGAGCAAGTAGCCCCTCACCTCCTGAGACAGGAACACCGCACCCCGATCGGTATGCACGTAGGCCAGATACCCGAACATAGAAAACAAATTCTGCAGGCACCGAATAACCGTGGCAGCCGACATATCCCCGCACGTATAAGCAAAGGGGAATCGGGAATACTCATCGACGATAGTGAGCAGATAACGAGAGTTACTCGACAACGGCAGCGGCCCTTTGAAGTCCATCGCCAAGCGCTCCCACGGTCTAGTATCCCTAACGAGCGTCCCCATAGGAGGGTTGTAAAAACGCGGTTTGAGCTCCGCACAGATCGTGCAATCACGGCAGATGCGGCGGATGTCCTCAATCGAGTATGGCAGATTCCCCTCGCACACAAAATGCGCGAAACGCACTACCCCGGGATGACACATAGTGCCGTGCAAAGTGCGCAGCCCCTCCAAAGTGACAACCCCCGCGCAAGTGGCCGGCCTCGATAAGGCGTCGGCGACCAGGTTATCCTTCCCCGGGCGGTATTTGATGGTGTAGCAGAAGTCGGCGAGTTTGATATGCCAGCGGGTGATTTTCTCATTCTTAATGCGCTGAGCATGTAAGGTGTCGTACATAAATGCAACGCTTTGTTGGTCCGTGACGATTTGGAAACACCGCCCAAGCAGGTACGGCCGCCATCGCCGAATTGATTCGACGATCGCCTACACTTCCTTTTCGACAGACGAATGCTTCCGCTCGGCGGAGGTGAGAGTCCGTGAAAAGAAAGCCACAGGGCATCCCCCTTGGGAGAGAGTCGCCGCTATCGCATGATCCGAGGCATCACTCTCCAAAACTAAAGAGGCACTCTCGTCAATCGTCGCGACAGCGGCGCCAGCGATGTCGGCTTTAAGGCCCTCGAAGGCCGCCATGGTGGCCGGGCCCATGGGGAACGTGTCGCAGGCCACGAGGGGGCGGAGCTTCGCGGAGAAATTTTGCACCCACTTTGAATAGTGGGCGAACAGCCCAAGAGCGCGTTTCAGCGAAGCCCGATCGCTAGGCGGAGCCATATTGAGCAAAGGTCGCAGACGCTCCTTATCCGGAGAGACAGAGCCATGGGTCACAGTGTACCCCAAAAGATCTACCGTGCGTAGAGAGTAACGACACTTAGCCGCATTCATGGTTAGGCAATATTTCCGCGCGACCTCGAGGAAGCGCTTCAGATTAGCGTCGTGATGCTCCTGGTCATACCCACAAACAGTAAGATTGTCCAGATAGACAAAGACATCGGTCAAGTTCTCCTTCGCAACGAGGTCATCCATAGCCCTCTGAAAACAAGGGACTCCGTTAGTTACCCCAAAGGGGAGTCGAGTGAACTGGTACAACCGCTGACCCGAATCAAAGGCTGTAAAGACGGGATCAGCCCTAGAGATGGGGACCTGATGATACGCACTACGCAGATCGAGAGTGCTATAAACGGAATACAGGGCCACCTGGCTTACCAGGGCGTCCATCCCCGGTAAGGGGTAGGCATCCAGCTGTGTAAAACGATTAATCGTCTGTGAGTAGTCGATTACCATGCGCCGGCGGTGGGCCTCACTTCGCACCACTAAGACTTGGGCCCGCCACGGTGATCTACTGGATTCTATAATACCGTCCTTTAAGAGCTGGGCCGTTTCTGCCGCATTAAATTGCGCATCTGCGCGAGAGTAGCGCCGCGATTTGACGGCTACAGGGGTACAATCAGTGGTCAGGTTGGGGAACAGCGAGAGAGGCTCCACGTCCATTTGAGCGAGGGCGCACACAGCAAGCATGTCCGGGCCACCGAAGTCTATTTCCAAACGTCCATGCCGCTTAAGGAAATCAAGTCCTAACAGAATGTCGGCACATAAAGCAGGTAATACCATGAGATACACGTCCGGGAACGTGCGTCCCTTTATCACAAGTTTCAATCGACACGCCCCTTTTGTGCTCAACCGAAGTCCTTGGGAGGCCATGAAGATCCGGCGTGTTGTCCCGAGAACCGGCCACCCATGTTGATGCACTAGTCGTTGATCGATAAAACTATCCGTAGACCCCATGTCAATCAAAGCTTGCGCAAAAACGCCCGTGACCTTGAGCGGAATGATGGCCTGCGCAAGGCCGGCAGGTATTGTACCGGCCGGGCGAGAAGATCGCGCCTCGCGGGTGGATCCCACTCCGGCTGCAATCCTCCGGGCATCGTCGGCAGGTTGGGCCTCAGCAGGAGCATAGAAATCATAATACCCACTGTCAGAGGACGTTCCCACGCCGGCTGCAGTTTGCCGGTCATTCGGGCAGCCCGGGGAGGATCCTCGTGACAAGCGCATAGTTGGCTCATCAGCAGTTTCATTTGCCGGAGTGAGTGTGTGTAGGTCGTAAGAGCCGCCGCCAGATGGCGCTCGAGTCACGTGAGAAGGATCACTGCCGTCTGCAGATTCATATGCCAGAGTGGGTGCATGTAATTCGTAAGAACCACCGTCACATGGGGCTCGAGTCACGTGCTGCGTTTGCCGCACATCAAGAGGAGTTTCTAAAGCAGGAGCATGTCGCTTGTTTGAAGTAGGCGTTCGAACGCCAGTCAAGGTCGGTCGTGCTGCGGCCAGTCGCATTCGCGCCATTTGTTTCGGCGGCCCGGTGTATCTCACCAAGGTCGTGCGTGCAGCCAGAGGCCCGCGAGAAGGAGGTCGGCTCATCAAAGCCGAGTGAGGCGCCCCGTCCGGTGCTCGCTCCGTTGGCTCAGCGATGAGCCCATTTAAGGTCGCGCGGGGCGCGTGCCCCGAGCGGCCTTCCTGCAGACCTTTGCAAAATGGCCCTTGGTGGAGCACAGGTGGCATATGGCTTCCCGGGCTGGGCAGTCAGATCGAGGGTGCTGCCGATTCCCACAAAAATAACATTTTGCGTACCGGTCAGGCCGTGGCCGGGCAGCGGCGGCAGCAGTTAGGCCGGAAGCGGAGTCCACTTCAGGAGCACCCAGAGACTCGGCCGTGGTGGTCGGGTCCTCCCCCATATCCTCGGCGGTACCCCTCTCCGGTCGCGCGAGTTGAGAAGTCCCCGCCACGACTCGTGGGTGATCATAAGCGGTGGATTGTTCACGGGCATCTGTATAGACGCGTGCCAGCCTCCGTAAATGTCAGCTCCGCGACCTCCAGGAGTCGGAGCCTCAAGACTCCAGAATTAATTCCGGAGACGAAGGAATCTCAGAGCAGGTCGTCCTGCACTTGCTCATGGGTCCGTACCTCCTGCACGCAGTCCGCCAATAGGTAACGCAACTCCTGCGCGTAGCGATCGATCGATTCCGATTGTTGTTGTCGCCGCTGGGAGAGTTGATGCCGGCCGTGCACAGCGCTCCGTGTTTTTACGTATAGTCGCTTCAGCTCGGCCAGAGCCGTAGCGTATGTCACAAATCGAGCAATGCTCCGGTAAACGGTGTGATGGACCTTCGACTGTAACATGGACAGCTTCACCGCAGCGGCGGGCTCTGTTTCGTGAGCGGCAAAGTAATTCTCCAGCGTTTTGAGCCAGTGGGTGAACTCCGATCCCGACCCCTCAGCTTGAGAGTCGGCTCCGAGAATCGGTACCATGATCATCTTGTGTTCAGTCATTTCGGAGATCTAAATGATATTAAATGTCATGAAAATCAAGCTCAGACACGACTTGTCCCTTGGGTAGGTTTAATATCATTTAGATCTGAAGTAACATCCTGTAAAAATACATTCATGCAACAGACATTAGAATCAGAGTATTACATGGGCAATGTCCGATATCAATAGAGAAAACAAATCAGCGCAGCATATAGGGGGCGTACATACCATTCAAACTACAGGACTATCTCACAGTAAGTGCCGCTGGAGTGTTCGTGCGCTCCGGTTGTCCCGGGTCTTATAGATGCCCCTTTTGAAGCGAGCACACCCTGGGTTCACCTTCGGTATAATTTCACTACATCCCTTGTTTACTATAGTTTGCCACATGGCACATACCACATAAAGGGGTCTTTTATATGCCTCTGGCATTTCCCCCAAGAATTACTGCAGGAGTAGAAATTTTTCTATGTCTAACTTTTTAGGGATCACCCCTATGAGCCAAGCAAAAATCGGACCGTGGGTCCTGAAGCTCACCTGGATCAGGAGCAACAGTCACTCAAACCCCCCACAGACCTCCAGAAACTATTTTAATGCCGTGAACAAACTTTGGTACATCATGGGCGATGTACGTTGTGATAAAGTTTCATTGAAATTGTGTTTGCAATTTCGGAGAAGAGAGCAAATACTTGGGGGGGTTAACACCTCCCCCCACCCTCCCCTTTGACCCCCATAATGAGCGCAGATTTTGAATTTGTTTTGAAAGCCATTAATTAAACGTATTGGCCGGTGTATATTCCAAGTTTCAGCTAGTTTCGATGTATAGCCTTTGAGATATGAGCGCCAACACATTTTGGGTGGATGGACAGACACCAACGTGAATTTGAGGATTTTCTTAATAAACGCAAGAATGCGGAAACGAACATTGCTGAGATTTGGAACATATTACCTGGATGTACACAGCATTTCCTTCTGAAATTTGCAGCCAATTTCGTCCAGTAGATGCAGAGAAATGAATTTTCAGTCCCTATGTTGAAGATGCCGAAAGAGAAACGATCCCTTATAAAGGGAGGGGCACTTTGCCCCTCCCTTGATTTGATATGAGCAGGGGGAATATGTTGGCTCTGAACCATTCCCCTCTTCTGCGCATGCGCGATGTGATTCACATGACAGTCGTTGTTGCTCTCATTCACACATTTACAGAATTGGCTTCCTTATTTTGTTCGCAGTCAGATGACTCCACTTTCTTTGTTCTTTAGTCGCTAATTCGATCATTTAAACTCAGTGGATTAATTCAGAACCAACATATTCCCCCTACTGGACAGTTTTTCTCGATTTTTAAAATAAACATTTTAAACAAAATTACAAGTTACAAATAACAACAAAAATATAAGAGTGTATGCTTAATCCTACTCATCACAAAACATTTTATCATGAGCGAAAAGCAGAGCTCTTACAGTGCGTTAAATATAACCATTAAAAAGGGTAAGATTTGAGATATAATGAGAAATGAATTTGAAATAACTTGAGCTGCATGACTTGAAAGAAAGGGAATATACAATCGAGGATATTGCTTTATTTATTTAAAGTTATTGTTAAGTTTTATTTGAAATGGCAGAATCCTTCCTCCCCCGCAGGACATCCCTGAATCCTTCATGTCTCTCCCCGGTTATTGTCTCCTCCGATTTGACAAGATTGAACCACAACGCAGTGGCACAGTTGTACTTTACATCAATAACTCAATTGATCACTGTCTCAGTGCACTGATCTCATTTCTCACTGTCACAATTGACACCTCTCTCACCAGCCATGGCACTTCAGAAAAGGACATCTGTGACTCCATTTGACTGACTCAGTGACTCAGTGTGTGACAGATTATTTTAACTCTGATTTCTCCCAATGGCACATGATCCCTTCTGGATTTGGTGATGACTAACTTTCCTGCAAATGTCTTCTGCTCTTCCTCTGCTCTAATTGGTTTATCTGATCATACACTTGTGAAAGTCAACATCTCTCTGGTTATTCTCAGAGAGCTGTCTCAATGCCAGCAAGACTGGCATTTCACTTAGGGAGATTGGCAAGTACTACAAGCAGCATCTGTCCAAACTCAAGAATGAACTTTCAAGCTTGTCTCCCTCCTCCAAAACCTGGTGGTGCCTTGTTAAGTCTGTCTCTGGAGCATGCTCCCCTTCCATCCCTTCCATCTCGTCAAATGGCACCACAGCAGACTCTGCTCGTGAGAAGGATGAATGCCCCAATTCTGTTTTTGCTTTCAAATCCTGCATCCACAACCCTTCACTCTCTGTACCCAACCTTCTCTGCCATACGCAACTGCTCCTGGACTCTGTGTCTTTTGCTGCTGTGAAGGTGGATAAGCTTCTTTCAACCCTCGACTCTAACTCTGCTACTGGACGAGACAGCATCTTCTCAGATGTCCTAAAAACCTGCTCTGCTTGTCTTGCACATCCTCTCTCTGCCATTTTCACCCTGGCATTTGCACTAGGTCATCTTCCATCTGCTTGGAAATCCACCATCACTGCACTGCTTGAAAAAGGTTCAAAAACGGATCCCCTCAACTACAGACCTATCAGCTTGCGTTCAATCATCAGCAAGGTCATGGAATTCATCATCGCAGTTCATACGAAATTCTTCCTTTTCACCAACGACCACATCTCAGATCATAAATTTGGAATAAGACCAGATCACTCTACCTTGGTTGGTCATGCTGCTTTTACTCTCCCACCAATGGATGGAGGCCCTCAGACATGGGATAAGGATCACCTCTCTCGGGTCTAGACATATATTGAGCTTGTGATACAGTCTGGCACCCGCCTTGCTCCCCAAACTCTATGGCTATGGCATCCAAGGCCAACTTCCCGATTGGGTGACTCACTTCTTCCACTCTTGTCACCAAAGTGTCACTTTCGATAGAATCCTTTCATCTTCAATCCCTTCCAAGACTGGAGTACTCCAAGGCAGTGGTCTCGGCCCAGTCCTATTCCTTGTCTTCAACATTGATCTCTCTGACTCTGTGGAAAATCCTCTTCATGTATTTGCTGATGACTCACCACTCTGTCGTGATGTCGCTCATCCTCCAGATATGTAGGCAGGCAGTAGCCTCTTCCCTCTCTTCAAACCTTGAAAAAACAACAGGCTGGTCAAAGACTTGAAATATGTCTATAAATTCTAATAAATCTATCAATCTCATGCTCTCTCTCCCAAAAGCCTGCATGAGAAACCAATCCTACCTCCTGGTTCCATTCCTCCCTCCTGGGAAACCATTCTCCCCCCCCCCCCCCCCCCCACAATCTGCTTTCATAACAACCCTCTTGAGGAAGTTCAGTCATTCAAACTCCTGGATCTCACTATCAGCCATGATCTTTTTGAGCAAACCAAATTTCAAAGTTAGCCTCCAAAGCCAGCCGCGACTGAGCATCTTTCATCATGCGAACTCCTTCTGTGGCACACCTGACCTCTTATCCACCTCCAAGGCCTACATCTGCAACTTGATGAAGTACAGCTATCCCCTTTGGGCTGGCGCTCCTGCCTGCCTTGCTTAGCTTGAAATAGTGGAAACGAATGTCGTCATGTTCATTGGAATCTCGAGCGATGAAGCTGAGTCTATGGGCCTGTCACTTTGCCACTGCAGACCAGTTGGTGGTCTCTGATTTCTAACGCATCCTTTCTGGTCTTGCACCCTCTGCCCTTTCTGTGCTTTATCCCTTTTACATCCCCTTTCTAAACCAATGCCTGAGTGGTGGGGATCTGGCCCACTTTGAACATAATCAGTTGGAAAGAGCACTTGTGTAGTGTGCAAGGTATTAGTGATGGCCATTTCCCTTACCATGATGGTGCTTGCAGGTAGAATGTAGCCCGAATCATCAAGCAGATTGCAGGTGTATATGTATCCTTTATGAAGCACAACAAGATGGCGGGAGCCAAGTATGGTCTGGAGCTCATCTCGTGACTCGTGAGGTATGCGGCTTGTACCGAACAAATGATTCAGTTGGGACATGCACATCAGATATGATTTTGGACGAGAACCCGACCTGTCAAGGCAATTGTGGTGTGAGCAACTGAAGACGTTTGAAGGACAATGTATTCGTGTTTTATAATTATCTCTATTTTAAACTTGTGGTATCATAATTATTATTTTAATGAGAAACAATTTGTGAAAGTTAAATCAATGTCACAGTTTACAAATAACAAAAATCCAAGGCAGCAAGAATATCAAAAAGCACTCACACAAAACCAGTGCCATCTCTGTGAGCCAGGCCACCACTGTCTGCTGGGGTAAGCAGATCAGCCTTGAGAGTGCGATGAAATCGAGCAATCGAGACAACCAGGTTTGTGGCACACACCAGCTGTGAGCCAGGAGTCAATCCCATGTTTATACCATAATTGGTGGTGAATAGAGAATCTCTGCGATTCAAGAACGAGTCCTCAATGAAGGCTTCGAGGCGGGCAGGCGATGTACGTGCGGATTGGAGGGTGCCCAGAGCAAGGTTGGTTGATGGAAGACATGACAATTGCATTGATAATTATCACCATCATTACCTCTGCTGCCATTCCCTCGAATTAAATAATGACATTAAATATGTAATAAATCTTTGATTTCATAACTGAGCTCTCAAAGGTTATTTTGGATTGGAAAGCAACAGCAATAACGTACCAGTGGTGTAGCTTGTGTGTTGGTTTTCCTTGTCATAAGCCAAGAGTTCATTCTGCAGCAACTGACCCTCTCCGTGTTCAAATGAACTACAGATTTGCTCTGTCCTCCTGTTACACATAATTAGTCATTAACGAGAAACACATCAAGGTACAGTCATCCAAATCCCACCTTTCCACAATGAGGGTGGACATGTACATTTGTACACGATTCAAAGCACCAATCTTGGGGAAATGTCTGGGGCATAGAAAAGGCCCCTTGATATGAGGGTATGTGCCATGTGGCAAAGTATATAAAAAGGGACATTCCATAGCTTGTAGAAAATGCCAAACAATCGAAAGTAAGGGACATTCAAAAAACATTGTGTGTATGCTGGACTACCCTTGTGTTCTTAGGAGGAACGAAAATATGCTGTAGAAATGTTAATATAAAGGGGCGCCCGACATATATCAGTTAAAATGCATTTACTTCTTCATGCAGCTGTATGAATCAAATTGCCGCCCCTTTGTGTGAACTTTTCTGGAGCATAGCTTGGTTCCTCCTAATAACATAAGGGTAGTCCAGCAGGCACACAACACGTATTTTTGAATGTCCCTTCTTTTCTATTGTTTGGCATTTCCTATAAGCTATGTAATGTCCCTTCTTTTCTACAGTTTGCCATGTGACACATCCCATATAAAGGGGCCTTTTCTATATCCCTGGCATTTCCCCAAGATAAATTTTAAATTTGAACATAATGCATTTGTTCTTCACACAAGACTTTATTCAAGACGATATAAAAGTCTTGAAAAAGTAATGAGAAAAAAATATTCAACCCAGATGGGACTCTGATGCCTTATCCATTCGGCCTTTGGGCCAACACATTAGATGTTTTGTAATAATATTTTAAAGAAGTATAAAGTGTGTATATAAGGATCATGTGTCTTTCACTGAGGAGATGCTTCCGTCTGGCCACTCTGCCATAAAGCCCAGATCGGTGGAGTGTTGCAGTGATGGTTGGCCTTCTGGAAGTTTCTCCCATCCCCACACAGGATCTTTGGATCTCAGCCAGAGTGACCATCGGGTTCTTGGTCACCTCTCTTACCAAGGCCCTTCTCCCCCGATTGCTCAGTTTGGCCGGGTGGCCAGCTCTGGGAAGAGTCCTGGTTGTTCCAAACTTCCATTTAAGAGTTATGGAGGCCACTGTGCTCTTGGGAACCTTCAATGCAGCAGAAATTTGTGTTGTAGGCTTCCCCAGATCTGTGCCTCGACACAATCCTGGCTCTGAGCTCTGCAGGCAGTTCCTTCGACCTCAGGGCTTGGTTTTTGCTCTGATATGCATTGTCAGCTGTGAGACCATATTTTTATGGATATGAGGATTGTGTTTTTTTATTGTGTTTTTTATTATTATTGTTTTATTCTGGACCCTCCTCACTCCAGTGTTGTATAAAGGTCAAAAGGCATCCCATAATTAGGTCATAAACAATCACGTCAGCCAATCATAGATACCCCTGTTCAATAGTTATATCTTTATTATGTGTATTAGGGTAAGGCCTTGTCTTCCATTCAGATGACACGCCATTGCACCAAGTGAAATAAGATAGATTCCCTTCATTCTTCATTCCCATTCCCAAAACCTTCATTTCCCCTTTCGTCATTGCCAAGCCTCAATTGCCAATTACATCCCCTCCAAAACCACCATTGAACATGTGCTCGGCTCGGGGAAGAAGGGCGTGCCGCCCATCGTCATCAAGGGCGGAGCCAGAGGGCCGTGCCGACCAACCAGGGCCGAGGTGAGCACACCGATGGGCGGGTCCTGAAGGCCGGCGGCTTGATCGCCGGAGGCGCTATAAAAAGCACGCGCGCAAGAGCCAAGGAGTAGTTGTTGGACCAAGAGAGAAAGAGTGGTTGGACAGGGAGACGTGGAAGAGAGTTGTTGAGTTGAGTTGTTGGACCAAGAGAGAAAGAGTGGTTGGACAGGGAGACGTGCAAGAGAGTTGTTGAGTTGAGGGGTTGGACCAGATGAGCTTTGACAAGACGAGAGAGATGAGTCCTAAAAAGAGCACGCGACGTCCACACAGCAGCAGGAGCAGCAGCCACAGCAGCAACAACAGCCGCTTGGGGCCTGGACAGCTGTTTTGAGCAGGGCCGCGAAGGAGCGGCAGCTGCGAAATGCGCCGATCGTGCTGCAGGACCCGTTGGACCTTCCTCTCCCTCCAGCCATCCACCTCCTGCCTTTCCATCCTTTTGTGTACGTGAGTTTGTTCTGTGTGTCTTGTCCCTGGGTTAATTAAGTTTGTATAAACTAGCGTTGCACTGTCTCTGAATTCTTCTGTAAATTATTTTCTTATCTTTCCTTCTTCCTTGGTTACTTTTGAGCATGTAAATAGTAGGAATAAATTTAGTAGTATTTCCAACCTTTTTGTCTTCTTCTTCTTCTTCTTCGCATCCGTCATTTTAGTCTTTTCCCAATTGAATATCTGTGGCGCGATCCGGCCAACGTTCGGGAATCGGGTTAGTCGGGGTAACTGTTCGGCCGCGGTGCCATCCGCTCGGCAAACACAACATCTTATCCGCGGTCCGTAACAATATATAGACAGGTGTGTGCCTTTGCAAATCATGTCCAATCAATTGAATTTACGACAGGTGGACTCCAATCAAGGTGTAGAAACATCTCAAAGATGATCAAGAGAAATGGGAGGCACCTGAGCTAAATTTCAAGTGTCATAGCAAAGGGTCTGAATATTTATGTCAATGTCATATTTAAGTTTTTTTTCTTTTTAATAAATTTGCAAAACTTTCTAAAATCCTGTTTTCTCTTTGTCATTATGGGGTGTTGAGTGTAGATTGATGAGGGAATAAATGAATTTAAACGATTTCAGCATAAGGCTGCAACATAACAAAATGTGAAAAAAGTGAAGGGGTCTGAATACTTTCTGAATGCACTGTATATCCCTTTTCACACAATCCTCCCAAATCAACCGCAGTCTACCTCTTTTCCTCCTACCCTGTTCACTCAACCTATCCGTTCTCTTTGCCATTCTTTCTTCCCCAATCTGCACCAAATGTCCTGCCAATCTCAGCTGGCATTTCACCAATCGCCTCTCTTTGTTCATTCATTCTCCGTCTATCTGCCCTCTTCATTCCAACAATCCTCCTGATCCGGTTGTTCTCGCAAACCTGCAGCCTCTGTTGTTGTCTCTCTGCCAGTACCACTGTCTCCAGACCGTAAACATCGGCTGGCGTTGCGCATGACATCAGAACCTTCCCTTCCAATGTCCTTGAAATTTTTCTTTCTGCCATTACAACCTCTACCCTCTTCCATGCAGTCGCACCCACCTGAGTCCTCCTCTGCCAATCTGCCTCCGACTTGCCATCCCCGGTCGGTCACTGTTCCTCCCAAATACTCAAACCTATTTCCTTGTCTGATCTCCTTCCCCTCCAACCTGATTTTCGTTTATTTTCTCTGCTGCCCAACCCACATCACCTCCGTCTTCTTCTATGTTCATTTTCAGCCCATGTTTCTCAAATGCCTCCTCCACTCCCCCAGTGCTTTCTGCATCTCCCGCCCACTCTGCCAAACTCCAAGGAGAGAAGGCTGCACTGACAAGTAGACGTTGGGCCAATGCCTGATTTTTAGCTTAGATTTTGAATTCTGTCGTCTCCACCTTGGAAATACTATACTTACAAAAATAATAATAATTAATAGTCCCAAGTGGGACAGATGTTCGTCCCCTGGTGTAAGGCAGTCATAGTTGGGCTGCATTGTTGAGTGATAAAAGAGGGTTTTCGAATCTCAAAGGGTCTTACAACCTACAGGTCTTTGGGATCTTTTGAGTATTAGGGGTCTGAAAGATCTTTGGGTTGCCATACCCTCTCCTCTAGCAAGGATAATTAAGAGGCCAATTTAAGAGGTTTAAATTAGACAAGGAAACATCCTGAAGACCCAAAAACACCCTGAAGACCACACATAGTGGAGGAAGATTAGCTAGAAATTGGCATGATGTGGGACAATTTGGGGACAGAGATGAAAATTGGCTGAAATGAGCTAAATACCCTATAAAAGCTTTGCAGAAAGTTCCCCATAATTCCTGGGGGTGGAAAATACCTAATTTGCATATTTCCAAGATGGCCGATACCGGCGAAGGTAAAATTTATAACTTTTGAACCGAAGAGAATAGAAGCATATTTAACATGTCTAGTTCCACTAATTTTAGGGTGGAGAACTCATTTCTGAGGTTTTTGGGTGGCTACAGGGTCATTTAGAGGTCATTTTGGGTGGTAATGGGGTCATTTAGAGGTAAGAATATGCAAGTAATGGTAAAAAGTGGGTTATGTAGTCACCTCTGGCAATATCATGGTAATATCATTACAACAACACAACAAAATGCATTTTAAGGCCATTTTCCCTGCTAGAGCGGGGGTTAGCCTTGCGGTCCCCATGACAATCTTCTCCATTTTGCCCTATTTTCTGCATCTCTCCTTGTTAACCCCCTTGCCCGCATTTCTTCTTCCACCATCTTTAGCCAAGTCTTTCTCGGTCTTCCCCGTCCTCTACTTCCTTCTACATTAATTTCCATCACTCTTCTCAACCAGTCACTTTCATCCTTCCTCAACACATGACCAAACCATCTCAACCTGTTCCTCTTCACAGCATCAATCACAGGCAATATTCCCATCATCTTTCGCAATTCATCATTTGTCTTCCTCTCTCTCAACGATACTCCACACATCCATCGAACCATTCGCATTTCCACCCTTTCCAGCCTTCGTTGCTGCTCTACGTTCATTACCCATGTCTCGCTCCCATAAATCATAACACTTCTCACACATGCAGCATACACCTTTCCCTTCAGCTTCAGCGACACTCTCCTCCTCATCAGCACGCCACTCAGTTCCCGAAACTTCTTCCATGCACATCTCACTCGAGCAACCGTTGCCGAGTCTGATCCACCTTCTCCATTCAGCATGTCTCCGAGGTAGCAAAATGTTTTCACACCTTCCAGCTTCACGCCGTCTCCAAGATCCAACTCATCATTTCCTCCATCTGCAGCTCCCTCTGTGCACACCTTACATTTGAATGTAGCTGCCACACTGGTAAATGACCCTCTCAGACCACTACATTTTTGATGAACCCACTCAGCGCACATTGTACATTGAATGGAGTTCACTCCGACACCCTTCCTGCACACAGCACACGGCCACTTCCCAGTTCTTTCCACCTCACCACATGCTTTACCACTTGCCATCACCTTCGTCTTTCCGATATTCACCTTCAGACCTTTTGTCTCCATACATTCCTTCCACTTGTTCATCTTTTCCTTCAGTCCATCCATACTTTCCGCAATCAACACCAGATCATCTGCATACAACAACTCTCACGGTAAACCCTCCTTTACGTTCTGAGCCAGCACCTCCATCACAGCTACAAATAGTAGTGGACTTAGTACCGACCCCTGATGCACTCCCACCTTCACCTCAAACTCACCACTGTTCCCGTCCTTCGTCCTTACAGCTGTGCGCGCTCTTTTGTACATTGCCATCACTACTCTGATAAACCATTCCTCCACTCCTAACTTCCTCAATGCCCATGTCAATACTTTGCGTGGAACCCTATCGAATGCTTTCTCCAGATCAACAAACCCAAGAAACAACTTCTTCCTCTTCTCCATGTACTTCTCCTGCAACTGCCTCACAATGAAAAGCGCATCTGTCATTCCTCTTCGTGGCATAAATCCAAACTGCATTTCGTCGATCTTCACTTTCTTCCTTATCCTCCTCTCCAACACCCTTTCCAATACCTTCATTCCATGCTCCAATAACTTTATCGCTCGGTACGAGCCACACTCCAGAGGGTCACCTTTCCCCTTGTATAGAGGGACGAGGGTACTCAGTTCCCAATCCACTGGAATGCGGCCTTCTTTCACCACCAGATTACAGATCTCTGTCATTCTCTTCACACCCCAACTTCCTGCTGCCTTCAACATATCTCCCACAACTCCCGTCGGCCCTCCTGCTTTTCTACTCTTCATTGCTTTTATCGCTTCCTCAACTTCCTTCTCAGTTATCTTCTCTGCCGGTCCTAAAACTGGGTTACTCTCTATGTTGCCATCCCATTCATTCTCTGTATTCAACAGCATTTCCATATATCTTTTCCATCTTCCTTTAATTCCATCTCGGTCGAAAACGATTTGTCCCACTTCATCCTTCAAGTAACTCACCCCCATCACATCACACCTCTCTTTCGCTATGTGCTTTGCAATCCTGAATACTGCTTTCTGACCCTCTTCCGAATCCAAGCGTTCTCCGGACATTTTCCTACATGCCTCCTGCGCCGTTGCTACCTCTTTCTTTGCAGCCTTCCTGGCTGCCTTATAACTTTCATGCTCTGCTGTTTCTGCTCCCGTACCCTTCGCCTTCTGCCACTCCTTGAACTTCTTCCTCTTCTCGTCAATCCTCTTTCCAACTTCATCATCCCACCACCATGTTTCCGAGTGCCTCGGTGGTCCTTTTGTCCATCCACATACCTCACCAACGGCTCCCAACAGACTGGCTTTCATTGACATCCAACCACTTTCAAGCTCAACCACATCATCCTCTACCCTACTTAGCCTCTCTTTTAATGCCTCCCTTACTGTCACCTCTTTCAACCTCCACACCTTCATTCTTGGTTGGTACTTCACCCGCCACGCTCTCCTCGCACCTTTCACCCTTATGTCGTAGACAACCAAGTGGTGCTGTGAAACAGCCTCCTCCCCCGGGATCACCTTTGTGTCCCGGAGGTGCCCCCTATCTCGCCTACGCACCATCAGGTAGTCAACGGTTGTCGCTGACCCACCTGACGTGTATGTAACAAGCTTATTATCCTCTTTCTGGAACTGAGTAATATTACACTATAACATATTATCAACATTGGGTAATTTGGCTTTATTTGGTTATCAGTTCTAACATAATATGTTTTCTTATGTTCCAGGTCATGGAGGAAGGAGCGTGCTGTCTGCTCTGCTCCCAGTCACTGGAGGATGGTCGAAATTTCAACCGCGTCACTGAGCTCGGACGACCTGCAATCATAGCCGCTAGCATTCGCAGAAATGATGGTGGAGCTGCAGCAATTTAACTTACCAATCCATTGGTTGTGCACAGTGACTGCCGTAAAAGCTATACCCGTGAAACTAGTATTAAATCATATCTAAACAAGCAGTGTGAAGAGACTGAAACTCCTATAGCATCAACCCAACATTTACGTTCACAATCTGCTGAGTCCTTTGACTTGAAAAAACATTGTCTGTTCTGTAGTCTCGAGGCTAAGGCTCCTAAGAAGTCATTGGGGGTATAAACGTGAACACAATGCCATGTATCACTGTCGGAGATTATCATTTGGTGAACGGATTGAGAACCGCGCAAAGGAACATGGTGATGGTGATGAAAATGCAAAACAGATTCTGATCAGACTAAGCAACATTATCGACTTGGTTGTCGCGGAAGGGCGGTACCACAATAAATGTCGCGTCAATTTCTTCCACAACAAGAAACCAAAATCGGAAAGAAATGTCTGCAAGGATAAAGCATTTGATTGTCTGACTGAGTTCCTCGAGAAAAATGACGATTGCCAGTATTCTATTAGCGTGCTTACAGATATCATAGAAGATCACCTTACTGAGGGAGCAGCAGGGTATTCAAGCAAAACATTACTAACTAAGTTGAAAGCACACTTCAATGAATCCATACTTGTAGCTCACCTGCCAGGAAAGGATAGCATAGTAGTATTCAGAGATGCATTCAGCAATATTGTACATGATAAGTGGTACAAAGACAACCTAGGTGATCAGGGTTCCGAAAAAAAGCGTATAATTATGACAGCATCAAGGCTTGTATCCGCAGACATCCGAGAGATGGTCAATGATTGTGATATATACCCGTCGCCTTGTTCTCGAAGTACGATGGAGGCGGATACAGTTCCTGAAAGCCTGAACACATTGATTGCAGGTATCTTGAGTCAGACAGGCAAAAAGTTATTCAATAGGGTAACTGAGAAGAAACGTTTATCTATAGAACAAATGATAATATCTGCAGTACGACTAAGATCATATCTGTCACCATTTTTAATTGCACTAAGGGTCTATTTATACAGAAAATATGACTCAAGAATGATGATCGACATGCTTCACACATTTGGGATGTGCTGTTCTTATGATGAGGCGAGGCGCTGTCAAGCATCACTCCTCGCTGCAGGAACTCCATTTCCAGATAATGAGGAGGCATTCGTACAGTTTGTTTTCGACAACGCTTTTTTTTTTTTTTTTTTTTTTTGTATACAAGATCGAGGCTCGTGAAAGAGCTAACAATAATCACAAAAAAGACAAACCGACACACAAAACACAAAAAACAAGGGGAGCGGCAGACAAGATGGGGAGAGAGGGGGAAGGACACAAACACAACATTTGAGAGCAGGGACATCGGGAGGACTTGGGGGGAAGTGGGAGAGGAATAAAACATATGAACGCTGCAAGGACTCTGGGGTGAATTACCGGGGGTAGAAAAGATCAAGGTTTTCGATGGGGGAAGATAAGAGATGGTGGTGAACAGCTGTTTTAAAGACCTGGAGGGAGGAGTGGGATTGAATGGAGTGGGGGAGTTTGTTCCAGAGGCGGGAGAAAAGGGGAATGAAAGAGTGAAGGTGAGCAGAGAGCCTAGACTTTGGCAGTTTAACCATAAGAGGGTTGCAGGCAGATCTTGTGCGACCTGAAGGAATATTTGGGGGACAGAGCACAGAGAGAGCTGGGGGAGCAAGGCCAGAGAGGAGTCGGTAGAAGACAGAAAGACCACCAACCTGCCTGCGGTGAGTGAGTGAAAGGCCCTCGGAGTTGACTACATCGCAGGAGATTCCAATGATTCTGAAAGCTTTGGCCTCAACAGCGTGAAGCCGAGCAAGGTGTGAGGCAGGAGCACCAGCCCAGAGGGGGGAACAGTATTCCATTGAGCTGCGGATGAAAGCCTTGTATGTGGTGAGGAGCTCAGGTGTGCCAAGGAAGGACTTCGCACGACGGAGGATGCCCAGTCGGCGACTGGCTTTGGAGGCCAGCTTGGAAATGTGGTTTTCCCAAGAAAGATCATGGCAGATAGTGAGACCCAAAAGCTTGAGCGACAGAACTTCTTGGAGAGGATTGTTGAGAAAGTAGATGGGAGGGTTGTCCAGTCGGTCCTTTCGGAGAGACATTGTAAGAGTGTGAGATTTGTCAGGATTGAAAGACATGTTCCACTTGTTTGACCAGTCTGTGATTTTGTCCAGGTCTGCAGAGAGTGAGGAGGCTGCAGACTGCCGATCTGAGGGATGAGGAATGGAGCGGCAGATAGTGGAGTCATCAGCAAAGAGATAGAGAGGATTTTCCAGAGAGTCGGAGAGGTCATTGATGAAGACCAGAAATAGCACAGGGCCCAGAACACTGCCTTGGGGAACTCCAGCCAGAACAGGAAGGGAAGATGAGAGAAATCCATTCAGGGCCACACGTTGCCTACGACCAGAGAGGAAATCCGCAAGCCATGAGTGGAGATTTCCCTGAATACCATAGGAGGTGAGTTTGGTGAGCAGAGCTGGGTGCCAGACTGTATCGAAGGCACGTGATATGTCAAGTGAGACAGCTCTGATTTCCTGTTTGGCATTGAGGACCTCCATCCATTGTTGAGACAGCAGAAGCAACATGTCCAGAGTAGAATGACCTGGTCTGAATCCAAATTGATGATCAGAGATCAAGCCATTGGAGAAGAGGAAGGATTTGATATCTGAAGCAATGATGGATTCCATGACTTTGCTGATAATTGGGAGCAGGCTGATTGGTCTGTAGTTGCAAGGATCTGTTTTTGCACCTTTTTTGTGTAAAGCGGTAATGTTTGCTGATTTCCAAGATGCTGGCAGATGACCTTGAGCAAAAGAGAGGGTGAAAAGAACAGAGAGAGGGTGAGATAGAGCGGCAGAGCAGGATTTTAGGACCCGTGGGCTGATGCCATCTGGGCCAGTTGCAGAATCAGAGTCGAGGTTTGATAAAAACTTCTCCACCTTGTCAGGAGAGAAGGACACAGAGTCCAGGAGCAGTTGGGTTCGACTGGGAAAGGTGGGAACAGAGAGAGATGGGTTTGGGACACAAGATTTTGAGGCAAACACAGAGTTGAGGCATTCGGCTTTGTCACGTGCGGTGTCAACTGTATAGCCATTTGAGGTAAGGGAGGGGATGGAGGGGGAACAAACACCAGAAACGGATTTGACCAGATGCCACCAGGATTTGGAGGAAGGAGACAGGTTTGAGAGTTCAAACTTGAGTGTGGAGAGATAGTGCTTCCTGGCACTCCTGAGGGTAGAAACACACTTGTTTCGAGCTTGGTGGAAGGAACTGAGATTGCCTTCAGTTGGATTTGCCTTCCAAGAGGCAAAGGCAAGTTGTTTCAGGGCAACTGCCTCACCACAAGATTCAGTGTACCATGGACGGGAGGAAGGGTAAGACAACTGAAGACGAGATGGGATAAATCTGTGCATGAGAGAGAGCAGTTTGCTTTGGAAGAATTCCCAGGAAGAATTGATGTCAGAGGCATTAGAGATGGGAGACCAGTCCAGTTGATTGATGGCTGCTTGCAGACCGTGCCAGTCGGCCTGAGTGAAATGCCAGACTCGTCGGCGCTGAGGAGGCTCTCTGAGAATGGCCAGTGAGATGTCCACTTTAACAAGCACATGATCAGAAGAACCGATTGGAGCAGAAGAAGAGCAGCAGACATTTGCAGGGAAGTTAGTCATAACCAAGTCCAGAAGAGAAGATACTCCATTGACTGAGATCCGGGTTGGGAAATTGACAGATTGTGTCAGTCCCAATGAGTCGCAGAAGTCCTTTGCTGAGGTGCCATGGCTGGTGAGAGATGAACCCACACCCAGCCAGCTGGCATGATGACAGTTGAAGTCACCACATATGAGGAAGAGAGAGTTTGGATGAGTTGATAGAAGTTGGTCCATGTTGTCCGACAGAGAAATGTAAATGGAGTCATCACTGTTTGGAGGACGGTACAGAACACATATGAACAAAAGGTGGGAGCGGAGAGGAAGCCGTAGCCAGAGGTACTCCTGTGGGTGGGGTGGAGAGAGGGCAGTGCAGGGAGAGTGAGGAAGAGAGTTTTTGATAAAGATAGCCACCCCACCACCAGGACGAGGATCAGGTCTATCGTACCGGAGGAGGGAGTAACCAGGAAGAGATATTAAGGAATCAGAGACATCTTGAAGGAGGAAAGTTTCTGTTAAGCAGATCAAGTCTGGATTTTCAGAAGCAACCTGAATGGAGAGATCAATCAGGTTTGAGCGAAGGCCCCGGATGTTTGAGGTCCATACCGTTAGTGAGGAGAGATGGGGAGCATCGGGTGCAGGACAGGGGAGGGGAGGGGTAGGGTCAGATGAAGGGTGAGAGGGGGATGTAGGAAGAGCAGTTGATAGTGTGTCAGAGATTACAGAGGAGTTACAAGAAAGGGAAGGATGAGGAGGACGAAAGGTTTGATGGTGATGGAATGAGGCACAGTGAGAGTTTGTTTGAGGGGGGGCAGAGGAAAGTAGAAGGTTGGGGGAGGTGGGGGTATGACATAGGAGGGAGAGGAAGTGGGGAGGAGGCAGCTTTGAGAAGGAGGTGGGAGGAGGGAGAATTTGGGAGGGATGGTTGGGGGGGAGATTTGAAGGGGAGGGGCAAGGTGGGAGTTTAGAAAGTGGATGATTAATGAAAGATGCACATATATAACAAATTGGGTTTGTTGTGATTTTCAAGTTAGCGATTCGTTTAAGAACGATGGAGGAGGGATGGAATGAATGAGAATTTAGAGCATGGAGTGATTTGGAATCATAAGAGATTGAATATTTTTTTGAAATGGAATGAGATGAAGAGGAAATTGAAAGGAGCCTTTTAAATAAGAAGAAAAACAGCGTGTTGTAATAAACCACTGAATAAAACAATGAAGGGGATAGTTGAAACATATTTAAACAGAACTGTGAAGAACAATCGTATATTCACAAAAATACCAATGGGGAGAGGAAGCCTAGCGCGACGACCACGAGTCACTTGAACAGGGCAAAAGGTCCTGGAATGGAATGTATCATCATTGGATGGAAATAAATCATTCCATAGTATGGGGGGGTTAAGTGTACTACACCACGCAGTAATACATCCTCACCTCATGTCCTCAATGTCCTGCGACTCAAGCATACCCCATTAGCAGTCCACATGGGCAGCTATGGCCATGTGCCTATCAAGGTATACAAGAAACCTTCGAAGGCCGGTCTCAAGATTCTCCTCGCTCGGAAAACCGAACTCAACAAGTTCAAGTTGACGTCTGCAGTCATGGCAACTCTACATCTTGATTCACTGTGGCTCTCATCTGTAGCTCTGAGGATCCAGTCCATCCCCGGCCGGGGTGGCTTCAATGACATGGTGACAGAGAAGGAGAGTGTGTTCCATGTGAGTGATGTAGTGGCCCTTCCATTCATCAATCTAGACCCCACCAATCTCAGTACGGTATACACAGCACTGCTCTTCGCTTTGAGTGAGGCATCCAAATACAATCGTAACTACTGCATAGTCACGTTTGATCAGCCGCTGTTTATCAAGGCCGTAGATATCATCGCTGCCAGCCCTGAACTGGCCAACGTAGTTGCAAGGCTTGGTGGATTTCATCTATTAATGTCTTTCATGGATGCCACAGGTTTCATCATGGCAGGAAGCGGCCTGGAAGAGTTGTGGCGCACCATCTATGGCAGTGACAGCATCACTCATATGCTTGATGGGCATGCCTACTCACGTGCACTACGGCTTCTGGGTAGAGTATTGGTGGAATGACACGTCTTAAGATGGATTTCACCGTTTTACTCAAAGGGATAATGAATGACTTTGGAATCGTCGTACAACCCTCTCCTGAACAGTGCTTCTCCATCATTTTATGTCTGACTTCTTTGGAAAGTCTCGCGAGTCTCGCGAGTCCAAGTCTCGCGAGATCTCGGAGACGGTGGGAGGGATTTTCGAAGCTCCACACGGTCTCCACGTTTTTCGAAGTTAAGTCTGTTCACAATTGTATTTTGTCGAATCTGTATTTATCTTTCGGTGTGTGAAGTTATTGTGTGCAACTTTGGTTGTTTCTCGGTGTTTATCTTTCATAAATTGATCGTCTGTCTGCCGTGTCGTGTCTTGAGGCCTTGTACAGTGTGCACTGTACAACCTTGAGGCTTTGTTTTTCTCTCAGCGGTCCGTCGTTTGTGATCCAATAACTTTCGTTCTCTGTATTCCCAGTCTTTTCACCCATAGCCTACTTCCTTGTGTAAATCTCAACTCAAAAAAAAAAAAAAAAAAAAAAAAAATTCCTTCTCTGTTCTCATTCGTCTATTCATTCTTATTCGTTCGTTCGTTCTTCGACCACGTGTTTCTCCCCCATTTCCCCAGATAGTTTTCACTCATTAACCTTCAATGTTTACACTTTCCCCTCAAGTTATGTATTCCGTCATATTTTATAACACCTTTTTCTTCTTCTTCTTTAAAAGGCTGCTTTCGACTTGCTCACCAAATCAATTCATCCCAAAAAAAAAATCCATCTCCTATAGTGCCTTTTTTCTACATTCACTAAACTCTCCTGCACTCCATCCTCCATCCAGCGTCCTTAAACGTATTTTTAACTCGAAGGTCACAAGAAACTCATTTTGCAATAAATGTTCGTTTCCCATAAATCGTACACTTTCAAAAATCCAATCTCACCCCTCCCCTCCAAATCTTCCCCATAACCCCTCCCCTCCAAATCTTCCCCATCACCCCTCCCCTCCAAATCTTCCCCATCACCCATCCCTTTCAAATCTCCCCCTTTGCCCCCTCCCTCCTAAACTACCCCCTCACCCCTCCCCGCCAAGACGCCCCCTCGCCCCTCCCCTCCTAGACTCCTGCCTCACCCCTCCCCTCCAAATCTCCCCCATATCCCATCCCTTTCAAATCCCTCCCCTTGTCCCTTCCCTCCCAAACTTCCCCCTCACCCCTCCCCTTCAAATCTCCCCACCCTCATTGCTTCTCAATTTCCCCCCTCTCACTCCCCCTCCTCAAAGCGTCCTCCCCGCTTCTTCCCCCTTCAAACTCTCACCTCCATCTCCCCCAACCTTCTGCCTCGCTCTTCCCCCTCCTCAAATAACACCTCATTGTGGCTCACCCAATCACCATCAAACCTTTTGTCCGCCCCATCCTTCCCTTTCTCCGAGCTATTCTGAAATCTCTGACACACCTTCAACAGCTCTCCCTATCTCTTCCACCTCTTCCACATCCTACCCTACCCCTCCTCCCCCCTGTTCTGTATCTGATGCTCCCCCTTCCTCTTCATTAACTGTATGGACCTCAAACATCCGGGGCCTTCGTTCAAACTTAACTGATCTCTCCATACAGGTTGCTTCTGTCAAACCAGACGTGATCTGCTTAACAGAAACTTTCCTCCTTTATGATGTCTCTGATTCCATAGTATCTCTCCCGGGCTACTCCCTCCTCCGGTATGATAGACCTGAGCCTCGTCCTGGAGGCGGGGTTGCTATCTTTATCAAAAACTCTCTTCCTCACTCGCCCTGCACTGCACTCTCTCCACCTCACCCCCAGGAATACCTCTGGCTACGGCTTCCCCTTCGCTCCCACCTCTTGTTCATATGTGTGTTGTACCGTCCACCAAACAGTGATGACTCCATCTACATCTCGCTGTCTGATGATATGGACCAACTTCTATCTACTCATCCCAACTCTCTCTTCCTCATATGTGGTGATTTCAACTGTCATCATGCCAGTTGGCTGGGTGTGGGTACCTCTCTCACCAGCCATGGCTCCTCAGCAAAGGACTTCTGCGACTCACTGGGACTGACACAATCTGTCAATTTCCCGACCCGGATCTCAGTCAACGGAACATCTTCTCTTCTGGACTTGGTTATGACTAACTTCCCTGAAAATGTCTGCTGCTCTTCTTCTGCTCCGATCGGATCATCTGATCATGTCCTTGTTAAAGTGGACATCTCTCTGACCATCCTCAGGGAGCCTGCTCAGCGTCGACGTGTCTGGCATTTCACTCAGGCCAACTGGCACGGTCTTCAAGCAGCCATCAATCATCTGGACTGGTCTCCCATCTCTACCACCTCTGACATCAACTCATCCTGGGAATTCTTCCAAAGTAAATTGCTCTCTCTCATGCACAGATTTATCCCATCTCGTCTTCAGTTGTCATACCCTTCCTCCCGTCCATGGTACACGGAATCTTGTGGTGAGGCTGTTGCCCAGAAACAACTTGCCTTCGTCTCCTGGAAAGCAAATCCAACGGAAGGAAATCTCATTTCCTTTCACAAAGCCCGAAACAAGTGTGTGTCCACCCTCAGGAGAGCCAGGAAACAATATCTCTCCGTTCTCAAGACCGAACTCTCTTATCTGTCTCCCTCTTCCAAATCCTGGTGGCGTCTGGTCAAATCCGTTTCTGGTGTTTGTTCCCCCTCCATCCCCTCCCTTACCTCAAACGGCTACACAGCTGACTCCGCACGTGAAAAAGCTGAATGCCTCAACTCTGTGTTTGCCTCTAAATCTTGTGTCCCAAACCCATCCCTCTCTGTACCCACCATACCCAGTCGTACCCTGCTGCTCCTGGACTCCGTGTCCTTTCCTCCTGACAAGGTGGAAAAGTTTCTGTCAACCCTCGACTCTGATTCTGCAACTGGACCTGACGGCATCAGCCCACGGGTCCTAAAATCCTGCTCTGCTGCTCTATCTCACCCTCTCTCTGTTCTCTTCACCCTCTCTTTTGCTCAAGGTCAACTGCCATCTGCTTGGAAATCAGCCAACATCACCGCTTTGCACAAAAAAGGTGCAAAAACAGATCCTAGCAACTACAGACCAATCAGCCTTCTCCCAATTATCAGCAAAGTCATGGAATCCATCATTGCTTCGGATATGAAATCTTTCCTCTTCTCCAATGGCTTGATCTCTGATCATCAATTTGGTTTCAGACCAGGTCACTCTACTCTGGACATGCTGCTTCTGCTGTCTCAACAATGGATGGAGGTCCTCAATGCCAAACAGGAAATTAGAGCTGTCTCCCTCGACATATCACGTGCCTTCGACACGGTCTGGCACCCCGCTCTGCTCACCAAACTCTCCTCCTTTGGTATCCATGGAAATCTCCACGCATGGCTGGCGGACTTCCTCTCTAGTCGTCGTCAACGTGTGGCCCTGAATGGGTTTCTCTCATCTCCTCTTCCTGTTCAGGCTGGAGTTCCCCAAGGCAGTGTTCTGGGCCCCGTGCTTTTTCTGGTCTTCATCAATGATCTCTCTGACTCTCTCGAAAATCCTCTCTATCTCTTTGCTGATGACTCCACTCTCTGCCGCTCCATGCCTCTTCCCTCAGATCGGCAGTCTGCTGCCTCCTCACTCTCTGAAGACCTGGACAAAATCACAGACTGGTCAAACAAGTGGAACATGTCTTTCAATCCTGACAAATCTCACACTCTTACTATGTCTCTCCGAAAAGATCGACTGGACAACCCTCCCATCTACTTTCTCAACAATCCTCTCCAAGAAGTTCTGTCGCTCAAGATTTTGGGTCTCACTATCTGCCATGATCTTTCTTGGGAAAACCACATTTCCAAGCTGGCCTCCAAAGCCAGTCGCCGACTGGGCATCCTCCGTCGTGCGAAGTCCTTCCTCGGCACACCTGAGCTCCTCACCACATACAAGGCTTTCATCCGCAGCTCAATGGAATACTGTTCTCCCCTATGGGCCGGTGCTCCTGCCTCACACCTAGCTCGGCTTCACGCTGTTGAAACCAAAGCTTTCAGAATTATTGGAATCTCCCGCGATGAAGCTATCTCTGAGGGCCTTTCACTCACTCACCGCAGGCAGGTAGGTGGTCTTTCTGTCTTCTACCGACTCCTCTCCGGCCTTGCACCCCCAGCTCTCTCTGTGCTCTGTCCCCCAAATATTCCTACAGGTCGCACAAGATCTGCCAGCAACCCTCTGATGGTTAAACTGCCGAAATCTCGGCTCTCTGCTCACCTTCACTCTTTCATTCCTCTTTTCTCCCGCCTCTGGAACAAACTCCCTCACTCCCTTCAATCCCACTCCTCCCTCCAGGTCTTTAAAACAGCTGTTCACCACCATCTCTTATCTTCCCCCATCCAAAACCTTGATCTTTTCTACCCCCGCTAATTCACCCCAGATCCACCTTGTTTGAAATTCCAACTTCTTTCCTGGAAGTCCTGGCAGTGTCCATATGTTTTATACCTCTCCCACCGCCCCCTTCCCATGCCCCCCCCCCCCAAAGCCCTCGCCCTCTCTCAGATCTCTCGATGTCTCCATGTCTCTTGGTCCCTGCTCTCAAATGTTGTGTTTGTGTCCTTCCCCCTCTCTCCCCATCTTGTGTACCGCTCCCGATGTTATATGTTTTATGTGTCGGTTTGTCTTTCTGTGTGATTAATGTTCGCTCTTTTACGAGCCTCGATCTTGTATACAAAAAAAAGAAAAAAAAGAAGCTCCTTGGTCTTCATGCTTGCCTTGTTGTTTGAACAAGCGAGTTGCACCTTTAAACTCATTCAATAAGTGGGGGAGCTTAATTTTTAAGTTAAAGCACTGATTATATCCAGGTGAAACCTATTACATTTATTTTGTAACCTTTCAAGGAAATAGTTTTGCTCCTGAGGTGATTTAGGGTTAATTAGGCAAAGGGGTTATAAATACCTATACAACTGAGAATCATCTGATTTTTCTCCGTGAATCTACCTTATTCACATTTTATCTGCATTTTTATTACTTTGGAGTAGTTTGTGAAGACTCTATATCTTAAGTTTGATTTGAAAGCATCATTAAATAAGCTCAGGTGGCATCAAAATGTGAAACTTTGGAGGGAGTGAATACTTTTTCAGGCATCTGTAGATCTTTTAGGTTAAAGTGTGTTTAACTTTTTAGGATAAAGAGTGTTTAACTTTTTTGGATATATATATCTATAGAGTGTTTAAAGAGTGTTTAACTTTTAAGATAAGGAGTGTTTAACACATTAGGCCTGTAGGCCTCTGCTGATTATACACTGCCTGAGTTTTTTCATCAAAATTCCATTCGCTTTGTTTGGGTCGAGTGTTATTGAAGATGAGGGACCCTAAAATATAATCACATGTCGAATAATAGCGAAGTTTAATCAAGCCCGTCAGAACAAACGTTAGAAAGCACGGTGACGTGTCGAGTTATTTTTTAAATAACGCATTAAGTGTGTGTTTCCCAATCTCACTGTTCCATCTTTTAAGAGTGCTTTAAATGTGTGTTTCCCAATCAGACCATTGCCGGATTTTGCTTCAGGTTGTGTGTGACGACAAGTGCACTCATTCTTGTGTATTCTGGTGGTTTATTGTGATCTGATGTCTATGCATCCCTTCAGTTTGTTATTCTATTCAAATGAGTTGTCCCTCACCATCCCTCCCTTTCTAATCTCTCCCCCTCACCCCTCCCCTTCAAAACTCCCCCTCAGCCCTCCCCTTATTTTGGTTCTGCCTTTCAAAGAGGCATGGCTTGGACTTGTGTGCCATCTCAAAAATATATAAATATCTACTTACCGATATGCTTCATCATCAAGCAGGGTCCGGTGTGCTTTGAGGTACCGCCGGATAGTATCTTCCAACCTTGGAACAGGTAATCTGCAACACATAACTGCACATTATTTACTGTCATTTTCAATTATCAAATAACTGACCAAATACAGGACTACTAGTACCCGAATGCAAAGCCACAATGAGCCGGCGAAGCCAAAGTCTCTTGCCACTATTTTACCCATCATGATGACATCAGTTGGTTAAGTAGTTGATAGTAGGTCGGTGTAGGTACCGTACCTGGTAAGACTTGGTAAAATAGAAGAGCAGACAGTCCTTCCCAATACCTACATACAATAAATGTCACAAGAAGCTTAAGGAAGTAACTATACGATGTGCTAGCTAAAGGCCTATTTTAAGAAATTTTAACTGGGCTTAACATACGTTTTCACAGTATGTGTGTCGTCTTCTAACTTCAGTCGCTGTCAGGGCTGGTTCTCTCCGGGCACTGCGGCTTCCTCCAACAGAAGTTAGCTTGCAGTAAGATCAGTGCTGACAGATCAGACGATAGCGCCATTTCAACGGCAATGTGTGACTGTCGATGTCGTTAATCAAACCGAGCTTTCTTTCTTTATGTAAACCGCTTATACCGTATTTCTGGCCTTGAAAAACTATCCCCGACGGCCACGAGATTTCTAAAAAATAATTCTTCGTCAATTTTAGAATATTTGACGCCGTTTTCACCGTCCGAAACGCGTAATAAGCTTTAAAAAAATATTTTTTCAAATGCTCGAATCTCATTGGTTCCGGTGTTTGGTGACGATTTTCGTTGAAGATAACGAGGTTGGTCTTAACGTTTTTAAATTCCAAATTAGAGGTTCATTAGATTGTGAATAAAAGAACGACGGGTGAAACAAACTCCTATTGAACTTTTTCGCAATTGTTTTATGCAAACTTCCGCATCCGGTCGATGGCGGCCTCCATTGCGTGATTTGGTTTTAGAAATATTTTTTCAAATGCTCGAATCTCATTGGTTCCGGTGTTTGGTGACGCTTTTCGTTGAAGATAACCAGGCCCGTGCGGGCCGAGGTTGGTCTTAAAGTATTTAAACAATAAATTAGAGGTGCATAAGATTGTGAATCAAACAAAGACGGGTGAAAGAAACTCCTATTGAACGTTTTCAATTTGTTATGCATACTTCCGCATCCGCAAGATGGCAGCCTCCATTGAGCTTCGGAATTCTCAAGCCAAGGGATACAGCATGATCTGGTTTTCGACATAATACGTACGCGTTTATTGACAACACCGGCAACACCGGCCGGCTATGAGGAGAAACACAAAAAGACAAATATGGAGTCATCAGGAGGAACCTGGATCGAAATCGGGTTTCAACTTCTCCTCCACCTTCAAACCCATTTCAGGTGCAGTAAGGTGATCCTTACAAAAAACTATTTGCAAGTTTCACCCCTCCATAGACAAAAAACGGGAAGGAAAGGAAGGAGAGATAAGGGACATATAAACAAATAAATCATGCAGAGTGCACACGCACACACACACACACACACACACACACACACACACACACACACACACACACACACACACACACACACACACACAAACACACACACACACACACACACACACACATTAACCAAACCAAACTGAGACCTAACCTAACCTCACCAAACCCACCCGAACCCATTATCATAAATGAGACAGTTTATAACTACAAGTTTGTGGTTACCTCGAATACACACCTCACTTGATGATGACAACCTGTCACAAAGGTCGGGGCAAACATCAGGAACCAAAAGTTGTTATTATGCATCTGAGTGCAGACATTTCATAAATCACAGGAATTGGAAATTTTGAATCTAGTGCACTCTGTTTTCTTACCTGTTCCACCAAAAGAGACCTGGAAAAAGCTTTACGTGTCAACAATTTCCCCACCTGGGTAGCTTCTCCTGAAGGTGTGACATTTTGTGGTTTCTCATTGACAATAGATGGTAGCTAGGTTCCTCATCTTGAGACATAGTGGACAGGTATCTGCTCCAGGATGGATTGCAGTCACAGGAAAAATGTTTGTGAATTGTTGCCCGTCGTACCAATGACCAGTTCCTGGAGCAGAAAGGGAATCGTATCAACTATCAGTACCTATACCCATTGCTTTACTGACATATTTATTCAAAAGACAGCATGTTTCACTTTACAAACACATTTCATATTTACCTGTGAGTCTCAATGAGAATGCAAAATGATGTAAAACACGTGAAAGAACGAACTTTTATAACTGAGTTGTTGTTGCTGCTGTCTTCATGGTTGTGGTTGTTGTTGCTTGTGTGCTCCTTCCATGTACAGTTATTTACATTTCTGATGATTTGAAAATTATTACTATATATATTTCTGTTTGTCTGTCTGACTGTGAGTAAGGTATTTAAAATATATATATATTTTGATGATCAGGATCCGGACTTAGATACGAGAATTTATATGTGATTCTTGACCATTGAGAGGGCCAAAACAAAAATACAGGTAGCGCGATATCTCAAAAGGTGTTCGAAGGATTTGTCTTTGCAGTTCCTTCAGAAAGTATTCACACCCCTTGAGGTTTTTCACATTTTGTTTTGTTTACAGCCTGAATTTATAATAGATTAAATTGAGAGTTTTTTCACTGATCTGCAAATATCCCATAATGCAGAGGAATATTTTTTAAAGAAATTTTTACAAAGCAATTTACTTCTAAACTAATTCACATAAGTATTCAGCTCCCCTGAATCGATACTTAATAGCAGCGCCTTGCCAGTGATTAGAGCTTCGAGTCTTCTTGGGTATGTCTGCATCATCTTTGCATATCTGGAGTTGGGGAGTTTTTCCCATTCGACCTTGCAGATTTGCCCAGACTCTGTCAAGTTGGATGGGGAGTGTCGGTGAACAGCAATCTTCAAGTCTTTCCACAGATTCTCAATGAGATTCATGTCTGGACTTTGGCTGGGCCACTCAAGGACTTTCACATTCTTGTTCTAAAGCCATTCCAGTGTTGTTTTAGCTGTGTGTTTTGGGTAAATTTCCTGTTGGAACGTAAACTTCGCTGCATTCTGAGGTCTTTTGCACTCTGAAGCAGGTTCACCTCAAGGATTTGCTTGTTTTTGCCTCCATTCATTGTATCCCTCTATCCTTGCAAGTTTCCCAATCTCTGCTACTGAGAAGCATCCCCATAACATGATGCTACCAGCACCATGCTTCACAGTAGGGATGGTGTTAGTTGGGTGGTGAGCTGTGCTTGCTTTATCTCCAGACAATTGTCGCCTCATCAGACAACAGAATATTTTGCCTTATGCTCTCAGAATTTTTCACGTGCCTTTTTGCAAACTCCAGGTGTGCTGTCATGTGCCTTTCTCAGGAGTGGTTTCAATCTGGCCACCCTCCCATAAAGCCTAGATTTGTGAAGTGCTGCAGAAACTGTTGTCCTTCCGGCAGGTTCTCCCATCTCAAACAACGGACTCTGTGGTTCTGTCAGTGTTTGTTGGGTAGTTAGTCACCTTCTTGACCAAATACCCTTCTTGCCCGGTTTCTCAGTTTGGTTGGACGGCCAAATCTAGGAAGTGTCTGGTTCGTTCCATATTCTTTTCATTTCTTAATGATGGCGCTCACTGTGCTCTTGGGAACTTTCATCACTCTAGATATTGTTTATACCTTTCCCCAGATCGATGCCTCCTCACAATTCTATCTTGGAGTTGTATGGACAGTTCCTTCGACTTCATGGTAGAGTTTCTGCACTGACATGCACTGTCAACTGTGAGACCTCATATAGAAAGGTGTGTTTCTATCTAAATAGTGTGCAATCAATGTATTTGGCCACAGGTGGTCTCCAGTCAAGTTGTAGAGGCATCCCAAGGATGATCAAAGAAAATTTGATGCACCTGAGCTCAATTTGGAGAGTCATAGCCAAGGGGTTGAAGACCTATTGACTCAAGGCATTTTAGAAAAGAAATTCCACTTTGACGTTAAGTGGTATTATGTGAAGATCATAAAAATATCTCAATGCATCCATTTTTAATTCCGGCTGTAATACAACAAAATGTGAAAAAGTCATGTGGTTTGTTTTGAATCCTTTCTGGAAGCACTGCACATCAGTATGAAGTTGAGAGGGAATATTGGTTTGCAGGCCATAGTCTATGGATGTTAAACATCCTATGTTGACTTTCCTGAAAAGCGGACAAGTTATCACCATCACCCTGGGCAAATTAAAAATTCCTTTCACTTTCATTCAATGTCAGGCCTGGCTGCTGGTTCTTGAACGATCTGAGTTAAATGTTTCCCCTGGTCCTCACAAAAAGGTAGGAATAATTTTGGGCCATTAAAAGTGCGATTAGATCATTGCATACATAAAGATGTTTACAGATGCAATTGACTTACCATATTTTAGAAGCATCATTAAATAAATAAGTGAATTACATCAATAAATATGAGTTCCCTTTCAAGGAACCATGGTGATTGATTCATCAATGTGTGGGCCGTCCAAGTGGGAATCCCATCTATCATTATTAGTTGGTGGACGTTAAATATCCCACGGTGTCCTTCGCGAAGAGTAAATGAGCTTCGAGGAACTTTAACACAAGAGGAGGCCATTAGGCCCATCAAATGTTATACTTTATGGTATCATGGAAAAGAAGAAATCTCATGTGCTAAAAGCAAATATGCTGTCACGGATGGTTAAGTCAACCCCAGAAACAAGCACAGTATACAGCAAGGGTTTGTGATCACAAGATAACCCAGTGTCAAAGATCCTGAAACGAAATGCTCAGAGGGGTGTCCCTACTCCAATACCGAGGCCAGGACGTCCCCGCAGAACCACAAGGAGGGATGATCGCCAGCTGCACCGGTTAGTCTGCAAGGGCCGTACCAAGTCAGCTAATCGGCTTAGGGCTGAGTGACAGCAACTGACAAATGTGCCTGTATCCAGAAGGCTAGTCAACCAATGACTGGTTCAAGCAGGCTATCGTGCCAGGCATCCCCTGAGAAAGCCACGCCTGACCAGACAACACCGCCAGCGCCGATATTGCAGTGGGCCAGAGAGCACCGTCAATGGCAGCCAGGACACTGGAATCATGTGTTCTTCAGTGACGAGTCGAGATTTCTGGCCTATCGTCAAGATGGCCATGTCCGAGTGCGCATACAAGTGCATGAAGCATACAAGGAAGATTGTACAGTGCCAAGAGTCCAAGCTGGAGGTGGTGGGGTGACCGTTTGGGCTGCTTTTCATGCAGGGGGCAAACCGGACCTGGTTGTTCTGAATGGAAACCTGAACCAGTTCAAGTACAGGGCCATTCTGGAAGAAACATTGCTTCCATTTGCTCGTGTAGCCTTTCGAGGAAACTTTGTCTTCCAAGATGACAATGCATGGCCTCATCATGCTCGCATGATCCAACACTTTCTTGCTGACCGTGGTGTCGAGCATATGGAGTGGCCTGCCATGTCCTCGGATATGAATCCGATAGAGAACTTGTGGGCAGAATTAACGCGTCAAATCGACAACGTGGACCAGCAGCCTACCTCTGTGCGTGAGTTGCAGCAGGCTATTGTATCTGCATGGCAAGCGATTCCTGTCCAAACCTTGGCAAATCTCGTGAACAGCGTGCCTCAACGTGTACGTGCTCTCCTGAATGCTCGTGGGGGTTACCGACCTCCTGAACTGTAAATTTACTGTCCGTAATCCCAGTTGTAATTTAAGTTTTGTTTTTGTTAAAAATATTTTTGGCTAATGTGCAAAATAAAGAAATACTTCTGGAAAACGAACAGAAGTTTAACACAGTACTGTCCGTGAATTGAGTTCAATATCAGTTTCCATCACTTTCAAGGATCAATTTATTTGCTTCGAAATGTCAAATGTGTTTTTTGTTTCTTTTAAAGGTCACATTAACAAAATCTAGAATAATTTCAACATAATTCCAATGAACTTTGGTTCTAAGTCAACTTGAAAAGTAAGTTCACCCCCACAAAAAAAATATTCCATATTAAATGCCAAGACTGTGTATAGGGTGAGTCAAAAGAAGCACCCTCTTTCTGTTTATATATATATATATTGTTACAGACACGACTTTGATGTTATGGTGGGCCGAGCGGAATGGCCGCCGTATCCGCACAAGTTACCCGATTATACCCGAACGTTGACTAATCGCGCTACGCTAGATCAATTGAGGAAAGGACACATGGCTGGGATTAAAATGACACGACACCAGGGATACGGTTCTCAAGACCTCCGGAGGAGGTTCTATTATGGCGGAAGGTCAGATTACAACGACATGAGGGACAGCATAGAAAGGCAGGCACTTAGACACACTCTTATATTAGCCCCGACAGACGACAGACAAACGGGACAAAACTGACTCACACGGGGATTGATGGCAAGGAAGGGCAGAATCGATGGCCAGCACAAGGTGCACCTTGTGCTCAGGGACAGGATAGCGCGGCCCAGTCCAGAGATGCGGG
Organism: Myxine glutinosa; assembly: GCF_964187855.1. Lineage (NCBI taxonomy): Eukaryota > Metazoa > Chordata > Myxini > Myxiniformes > Myxinidae > Myxine > Myxine glutinosa. The sequence continues at coordinate 24,620,333 of NC_136261.1, forward strand.
AGGTCTCACAGCGCTCGAGGTGGCGTCTGGTTCTTTCGTTCGTGGCTGAGGCGCATCTGACGTCACGTCCGGTGAGTCGCTTCGTATATCCGGCGGGGAGTGACACGCCCTCGGCTTGTTAGCTCCGCCCCAGATGGATCGGCCCGTTGCTTCTTATTGGGTGCGGGGGTTACCGGGCTCCACCCTTGACGAGGGGCCGACAGGGAGCCCCTCTTTGGTAACCCCGTCGAGCACCTGGGCGATGTCGGCTAACCAAGCCGGACTGAGGACGCCCACTCCCCGCGCCGTCGCCGCGCCGCCCCCCTCTGCTGTTGTAGTTGTTGTTGTTGTAGCTTCTTCATGGGGAAGAGATGCGGGGAGGTATGGGGAGGTCCTAAACTCACTACTGGTGCCATACAATCACATTCTGGTGCAACGAAGAGTCAGAATTAATGGAAACGAGTCCTTAACTGACATAGACTAAGAATAACTAGCAAGAGGTCCGAAAGTTGTCTACGTGAGATGCGGTGGACCTGGGCACGACATTTAATGGGGGAAGAAGGGGAAGGTCGGCTCTACTGAGTGTCGTTTACAGACAATGGGACTAGGGAATGGGGGATTGGGGATAGTTGGGGAGTATTGGGGAAATAGGGGAATATTTACAAGCGGATATTGAGGCCAAATTCCATATCCGCAACATTGCACCCTTCTCTACCCTCGGGGCTTCCGACCCGATAAATTCTTACCTATTTTAGTGTGGCACTCAGATGTAGTTCCCTCTACTATTAACTCTACCCTGAGTGCGACAGTTTTACAGATATTCACAAATGAGTAAATATGTCCCCCTGCGACGTTGCACCCTTCTCCTCACAGAAACACACCCACAGGATAACCGAATTGCGGAAAGAATTCGCAAACTAAACATACAGCCGGTAGGGAGCATTATTTACAAGACTACGCTGATATTTACACTACGATCCAGGACCTGTCTTTGGAGGAACACATGCAGATGTTATGCATAGGGAGAGCACGCATGCCAGCATCGATACACCAACCCACGAGTGCTCTGTGGCCTTACGGCCTTTAATAATGTGCAGAGCACCCCTTCCAAGCACCAAAAGCACCACCCCATCATGTACAGTCAGCACCATCCGGTGCACCACCATTGTTCGTTAAAATAAAAACAACAACCCCTAACCCTGCAGGTGTCTCTTGCTCTTCGTGTGGTGCACTTGGCCTTCTTACTGCTTTCATAATAAAGAAAGGCGCCAACCGCGTCCATTTCTTTATTGTGGCCGTCAGGGGGCCAACTATAAGTGGTTCACCTGTTTGGCATAGGTGCCACGTTGACCCATAGGTCCATCCACGGGTGGTGCTTGGCCGCAAAAGAACTGCGGTCCATTGTGGGTGGCCACCAAAATTGCGGTCCATATGGTGTATCGATCCCAGCAGCAAGCAGCGAAAGTGCAGGCCCACAACTGCGGAGCCAGCACCTCTCTCTCCTCTCTCTCTGCCCCAAAGCCAGATCCTCGGAGGTGGGAGACAAAAGAAAAGACAAGTGAGTAAGGTGGTAAGGGCGCAAAAGTGCACGCAATACAAGGTGATGCACACTGGGGGCACATGGGAACCAGGTGAGACAGGTACGTTCCTACCGTACGCCCCCCCCCCCCCACCAGGTAACCTACATGGCCCCTCCCTTACCCCTTACTGTATCCACAAAACACAACACTACCCATAAACATCTACTTTACAAATCAACAAACATCCCTACTGTCTTCCCCGTTCCTCCCATAAACCAAATTCGTCTTCTCTCCCTCCTAACCAATCAAATTTGCCATTTTCAACTTTCATCAAAATTTGCCATCTCCAACTCGACATCATAATTTGCCATTACCAATTCATCATCAGTCCCTCCTAGGGAGGGAGAGATGGAATCACCCCAATGTCTCATCCACGTCGTGATGCGTCTCACAAATCCTCACAGCAATTTCATTTCCTGCAACAAAACAAAGAAAACACAGGTGTGGAGTCATCATCACCACAGGTAAGTGGCTGCGTATGGTGCGACAGGTTCATCAATCCTAACTATCTCCTAAATGACTAACAACTTTACACTACCCGGGGTCTTTCTCCGGCCAAACCATTGGCCCTCTTACACTATGGGTTCTAAAAACCAATTCCCATTGGCCAAACTGTGGTGCTTTTCAATTTGGGGTCTCACTCCCCCGATTCATCTCTCGGTGCCCTCGCACAATTTCTGGGCTGTGGCGTGTACCTCTCCCAGCGGGTCTACCCACCTGCACACCTCCACCACTGCAGTTGCCTCCGAGCTTACCTGCTCCTTACCCTAACCTAACTACCTGGGGAAGGCCCTCTGGCGCTCTCCCCACTCGGTGCCCTCTCTGGCACTGGGCTACCCGGGTCCGTCCTCCGGATCCTCGGGCCCCCTCCACAACTCTACCGGCTCCCAGAGCCCACCTGCGGCCTCACCTGGCCGACATCCTCACAGTGGTGGAGTGCCCAAACCAACTACACACACTAACAGGCTACACGCCCAGCCATTTCCACACACTAATGCACCCATCCAAACATCATTCTTCCACTCGCACCACAGATGCCAATATCCAACCACAATTTACCTATACCCTCTACCTAACACTTACACTACCCGCCCCGGGTATCCGTGATAGGGGTCTACTCTTCCCCCATCCACACCTTCGCACCATGCACACCACTCCGTACCACTTACTCCAACTCTCTCCACACACCTGCACTTGCACACCTGTGCTCTCACTCTTGGTGCCGCCTGCACCCTTCTCTCCCCGAGCGCATTCTCGCTGATCCACAACACTCACTGCTCCACACGCCTGTTCAGCTCTCACACAGCATCATCTCAGCTAACTACTCCCCTCTGAAACTTGCGCTTCCCAGTCGTCCCTTTAAACTATTGCGCTCCCTTGTCATTATCATCCACACTAATCTACCTGCGTCCCCACTACAGGTATCAGTCACTAACTAAACTTAACGTTACCTAATGTCATCTTCGCTAGATCCCTACACATGATATATCCTAACCCACCCGGGCTAGTTTTCACTGCCATACACCCCATAAACTATAGCGCATTTGCCCCCACCATGGGAAGGGTGGCAGGGATGCCACCCTTACCCACCGGGCCTATCGCTCCTCAATCCCCCAGTCCTCTGGCACTAATAAGCCCCCCTTATTCAGAGGTACTGGGTCCCGCCTCGGCATCTAAAGCCGAGGCAATCCACGGGGGCGCCTGCTCGCCGGTGTAAGGCCTTATCCGGTCGGCGTGGACGATCCGAGGGAGGGCTCGTGGCCCCATTTTGATCTTAACGACCACGTCACAGATTTGCGACAGAACGACTCCTGGGCCTTGCCAGGGGGAGGTGAGTTTTGGGCACCTTCCCTTCCGCCTCCGGGGATTAAAGAACCAAATCTTCATCCCCGGAGCGTATTGACTCCCCTGGCTCCGGTCGTCGTACCTGCGCTTCATCTTTTCCCCCGCCAGATGGAGTTGGCGGCGGGCGAAGGCATGGACTAGCTCCATGCCTTCCTCTAGGTGACGTGCGTACCCCTCCCTCGGCGGGTTAACCACTTGTCTGGCACGGGACCGCATAGCAAGTCGGCGGGAGCCCGTAACTCCCGCCCATACATAAGCAACGCTGGACTGCATGCGGTGGCCCCGTGCTGGCTGGTTCGGTAGGCCATAAGCAAATAAGGGAGATGTTCGTCCCAGTCATCCTGACGGGTGGCGGTGAACAGTGCCAGTTGTTGTATCAATGTTCTGTTGAACCGTTCCACCATCCCGTCAGATTGTGGCCGCAAGGGCGTGGTTCTTGTTTTCCGAATTGACAGGAGACTGCACACATCTTTTAGCAATTTGCTCTCAAAATTTCGTCCCTGGTCGGTGTGCAACTCCTGTGGAATCCCATGCCGGCACACAAATCCTTCCACGAAGGCCTGCGCTACCACCCCTGCTTCTTGGTTGGGGAGGGCGTAGGCCTCCGGCCACTTGGTGAAGTAGTCCATCACAACGAGGATGTACTTATTACCTAGGCGGGTGCGGGGTAGTGGGCCTAGGATATCCATGGCCACCCGCTCTAGGGGGGCCCCCACCTGGTGTAATTGAAGGGGGGCCCTCATCCTCCGTGCTGGTCCCTTTTTGGCAGTACAGGCGTCGCACCTCCGACACCAGTCCTGTATGTCGCGCCCCATATTCACCCAATAAAACCTCCGGCGTACCCACGATATTGTCTTTGTCCTGCCCAAATGGCCGCCGGAGCGGGTACCATCATGCACCTGTTGCAATATATCGGTCTTAAATTTATTTGGGACTACCACCAGCCAGGAAGTTCTATCAGAGGGAACCTCCACCCACTTGCGATACAAGATGTTATCCTTCAATTCCAGGGTCTGCCACTGAGCCCAATATGCCTTTGTTTGTGCCCCGAGGGGGGTGACCTCTTCCCCCTTTGGTCTTTGCCCCAATTTGACCCAATTGAACACTGGCCCCAGGACAGGATCCTCCTGCTGGGCCGTGCTCCATGCCAAAGTTCTGAATTCCTCATCTGCGGTTAGTGGCAAAATTGGCCCTCTCACCCGGGTTGCCCGGACAACGAGGGTCGGGTCCGAATCGCCCAATTGTTCCCTCTCCTCATGTCTCGCACAAAATTTGCAGTTTTCCCCCAGACAAGGACGCCGAGAGAGTGCGTCCGCATTACCATGGGCCTTCCCGGCCCTATGGGCCACATCAAAATCGTACTGCTGCAACTTTTCCAACCACCTTGCAATTTGGCCCTCTGGTTCCTTGAACCGAAGGAGCCATTGCAAGGAGGAATGGTCAGTTCTAACCAAAAATTTCCGCCCGTACAAGTACGGGTGGAAATGGTTCATGGCAGCCAGCATAGCCAATAACTCTTTGCGAGTGACGCAATAATTTCTCTCGGGCCTACTTAAGGCCCGACTATAATAACCAATCACTCTCTCCACGCCCTCCTGTGTCTGAGACAAAACTGCGCCCAATCCCTCCTGGCTCGCATCCGTGTCCAGGGTAAATGCCCCGTTGCTAGTGGGGTACGCTAGAAGGGGTGCGGATGTCAGACACCCCTTCAATTTTTGGAAGGCCTCGTGGCACTCCCGTGTCCAATTAAATCGCGTCCCCTTCTCCGTAAGCCGGTGGAGGGGACGGGCCAACTCCGCAAATTTCGCCACAAAGCGCCGGTAGTAGGAGCAGAGTCCCAAAAATCCCCGCACCTCTTTGATGGTACGTGGTGCGGGCCACTCCTCTACCGCTTTAATTTTGTCTGGGTCCGTTTTTACCCCCTCGCGGCCGATCACGTGACCTAGGTAGGCCACCTCTCTTGCAAACAAAGTGCACTTACTCGGGTTCAGCTTCAACCCTGCCTGTCTGAGGCACCCGAACACCTGGTCCAAATTAGCTACTGCCTGGGGGAACGTTTGGGCATGTACCAGGACGTCATCCAGGTACACCAGGCATGATTGCCATGGCATGCCGCCCAGTACATGCTCCATCAATCTTTCAAAGGTGGCGGGGGCGTTACACAAACCAAACGGCATCACAGTAAACTGATACAGTCCCTTACCTGTGGAAAATGCCGTTTTCTCCTTCCCTGCCCTATCCATCTCCACCTGCCAATACCCACTCTTGAGGTCCAAAGTTGTGAACCAATTTGAGCCCGCAACGGCATCGAGGGTGTCATCAATCCTTGGCAGGGGATATGAGTCCTTGAGTGTCACGTTGTTTAGCTGGCGATAGTCCACGCAGAACCGCGTGGTCCCATCCTTCTTTTTGACCAGCACAACAGGTGACATCCAAGGACTTCCCGAGGGCTCGATCACACCTGCGTCGAGCATTTTTTCAACCTGCTCGTCAGCTTCCGCCCTCTTGCTCCAAGGGAGCCGTCGGGCGGCCTGACGAATAGGCCGGGCCTCACCGGTGTGGATCTGATGTTTCACCAGGCCCGTACGTCCAATATCCTCGGTGGACAGGGAGAAGAGGTCCAAATGGGACCCAACCAGTTTGTGTAAGGCCTCCCTCTGGGTACCTCCCAACTCTACGCTACTACGATTTACCATCTCGCAAATGGGATCGGGCCAATTCCTACTTCTTATTGAAGGCTCCCCCCGGGGTCGGCTCGGCTGGACGTTCTCGCCCCTCACTGTCGCGACTTCCTCAACTGGGGTGCAGCCAGCTACCCTCGTGCCCCTTACTATAGTGCGTGGTTCTGTACTCATATTATTACTCGGACGGCCACTACCGGTCCGTCCGTTTTTACAAGGGTGCGGCCCACGATTAAACCCGGTATGGACTGCGCTGCCACCGGTTCGACCAGGCCGTAGGACTCCTGCCACGTTGGGCGAGCTGCCCACCGGGCCGGCACTATCGCCTCGGCCCTTGGGGGGATGGTCACGGCCTCGGGAGCCTCCAGCTCCGCTCTCTCGGCCGTGCTCACTCCCCCTAACGGCAGCTCTTCTACTCCCACCTGCAGGATCCCCCGGCACAAGTCGATTTTACAGCCGCTGGCAGTCAACAGGTCCAACCCTATTAAACATGGGTCGCACACCTCCGCCACCCAAACATCTATCTCCCTCCTTACCGACCCTAACTTGAGGGTCACAGAACCACGCCCTATGATCGGGGCCGTTACCCCGGTAGCAAGCTGCAAACTATAATTTTGCAGGCGCTGGATCTTATCCCAGCCACCTGCGCTCGAATCAAGGACCACCGGGCTGATGATCGTGGCGCTAGCTCCTGTGTCCACTACGGCGTCTACCCCCACGCCGGCAATTTTGCATCTAATTGTCAGGCTACCGGTTCCAATTTGGCCACAATAAATGACCTGTCGCGTCAATGAGGGCTCTCCTCCATCCTCTGCTGCCGAACACCGCCCTACGTGCCCGACACCTTCTAGTTTCCCGGGGTCTGGCGGGGGGGTGTCTGGGGTCGGCTAACCCGCTCCCCCCTGGGCGGAGTTGAGGACCTCAACCGCCGGGGATCATCCCGGCGCGCGGCTCGACAGTGCCGCGCCAGGTGACCCAGACGGTTGCAGGTATAGCACCTCACCTGATAAGGGGCTTGCCTCCGGAATTCCAAATTTCCCCCCCTGTAGGTCCGAATTGGATTACCCGCTCGTGGTCCACCGCGGGCCACCTCCGGGGCCGCCTGCCATGGTCCAGGTCCCGCCAGGCGCTGGTCCACCAGCCTCCGGACCATGCCCGCCAGGTCAGGTCCCACGTCGGGGGCGGGCCCCCTAAGGGGTCCGCCCTCCATCGGGGGTCCCACCTGGCGGACCGCCATTGCGAGACGCTCGCCCCCCCCGGGCCAGGGGCCTCGCTGCTTCCCAACGGGCCGCAGCGTCAGCCGCCTGGCTCAGAGTCTGCGGGCGCCACATGGCGAGCTGTTGCCGGAGCTCAATGTCCGGGAGGGCCTGGATAAAATGGTCCAGTGCCAGGCTTTCCCGGGAATCCGCTGCCATGCTAGCATGTGCGATCCCCACTGCGCGGCGAATGTCGTGGGCAAGTTCCCCGATGGCTTCCTGGGGCTTGCGCTTTCGCAGCGCGAGCTGAGCTTTAACAAGCTCGCTCTGCTGTTCTATTCCGAATCGATTAATTAGGGCGTCGCGGAGGGCTGGCAGGGTGAGAGCACCCGCTGGTAATGCCGTCAGCACCTCCGCCGCCGCGCCGCGCAATGCGGCCACCAGTTTACTCCACCTTCGTCCTCACCCCAACCGTTGCCCTTACACACACAGTCGAACTGCGCCAGGTACACGCGTAGATCACTCTTGCCGTCATACGGCGCGAGTGGGACCTTGTGGGACCACCTCGCATGCGAGTCGTTGCCCGCCTGCCGGACCCCGTGCGTCGCCCCTTGCGGGGTCAGCGCGGGGCCGAACCGGCCGGGCCCCCACAGTACATTACCCCCAAGGGGCTCTCGTGCCTCCCCGGTCCCTCCAACAACTACCCCTTTTGGTGTCGATGCATGGGTCACACCTCCGCAACCCGCTACCCATTCCATACCACCACAACCTTGCTCACCCACACCTCGCACCTCTCGTTCCATACCCTCCGGACCAGCCATACACCTCACTCGTGGCCTCTCACGAACATCTGGGTCTATCTCGACCCCCAAGCTTATTAAATCACCTGGCGCATCATACGCACGACCATATTGGTCACCACTTACACCGGGTCCTCTTTCTCTTCGCTTCTCCTCCATCACCTGCGAATCCCTCATCCGGTTAATGAGCACATCATCACGATCCGAACACAGACTTTGGACGAATTCTTTTACTTCCTCCTTTATCTCTTTCTTATCCTCTCTCCGTCGCTTCTTAATTTCGCTCACCCCTTCTTCCACTTCTTCTAATTTCTGCTTCACCTCCTTCATCTCTTCGTGCGCCCCTTTAAGTTCTTCCTCTAACTCCACTTTATTTTTTTCTATGTGCTCCCGCACCTCCCGCTCTTTAACCTCCATCACCTCTACCACCTTGTCCATTTTCCTCGTCAGGTCCTCATGTACCGTCTGACACTCTTTTTTAATTACCCCTACGTCCTTTTTCATCTCCTTCTGTGTCGATTTTAAACCCTCTATTACCGCTGTGTTCTTCTTTACCTGGTCCCCCAACTCCTTTTGTCCCACTGTCAGTTGTTCTACTCCCAGCGTCAACTCCTCTATACCACCTTGCAATTTTACAGTCCCCTTTCTCACCTCCTTCTCCATGCGCTCCTTACAGTGCCTCACCTCCTCGCGCACTCCTCCGACCTCCTCACTCACTCCTCTTCTGATCTCCTCTCCCATCACTTGCATCTCCTGCCCAGATGCCACCCTCATCTGCTCCATTTCCTCCCTGTGAGCATCCAGTTTGGTTTCTACCCCCATTCTGACCCCCTCTATCTGCTGCCCCATTTGTTTAACTTCCCTTTCCGCTTGGTCCCTCATGTCCCTCAATTTGCCTTCCATTCTGTTTTCTAACCCCTCTAACCCCTTTTGCATTCCCTCTATCTGATTCTCCTGGGCAGCCATTCTATTTTCCACCCCCATTAACCCATTCTTTACCTCTTTTATCCCGTTGTCTAACCCCTCAAAATTATTGTCTAACTTCTCAAATTTATTGTCTAACTTCTCAAATTTCTTGTCTAACGCCTCACCGGTACCCCTCGCTTCGTCCCTCATTACCCCCATTTCGTTTCCCATTACCCCCATTTCGTTTCCCATTTGTCCCATACTGCTTTTCAAACCTCTAATTTGGTCTCCCAATTGCTCACCCATTTGTTCCATAAGGGCCCTCATTTGCAGGAGGAAAAGGTTCGAATCCACCAGGGGCGCTGCCACGGTCGCGGGCGCCGCGACCAGCGAGGCGCCATTTTGCGCCCCCGCAATGTCGGGCGCAACGACGCTATTTCGTGCGTCTGCTACCCTCGCTGCTTCGCTCTCCTCGCGTCCCTCAATTTGGTCCTGGACCGACCCTGCCTCACTCTCCTCTACCGGACCCCAGCCGACTTGGTCTGCCATAGCGCGACTTTCAAAATTCGGGTTTTTATTTTTTGTAAAACACAATCAAATTTCGCGCTCCGGATCGAATTCTACTTCCCAAAATTTGGGCCTAACAAATTTAGTCCCAGGTCCGAATCCCACTCCTGACACCAATTGTTACAGACACGACTTTGATGTTATGGTGGGCCGAGCGGAATGGCCGCCGTATCCGCACAAGTTACCCGATTATACCCGAACGTTGACTAATCGCGCTACGCTAGATCAATTGAGGAAAGGACACACGGCTGGGATTAAAATGACACGACACCAGGGATACGGTTCTCAAGACCTCCGGAGGAGGTTCTATTATGGCGGAAGGTCAGATTACAACGACATGAGGGACAGCATAGAAAGGCAGGCACTTAGACACACTCTTATATTAGCCCCGACAGACGACAGACAAACGGGACAAAACTGACTCACACGGGGATTGATGGCAAGGAAGGGCAGAATCGATGGCCAGCACAAGGTGCACCTTGTGCTCAGGGACAGGATAGCGCGGCCCAGTCCAGAGATGCGGGAGGTCTCACAGCGCTCGAGGTGGCGTCTGGTTCTTTCGTTCGTGGCTGAGGCGCATCTGACGTCACGTCCGGTGAGTCGCTTCGTATATCCGGCGGGGAGTGACACGCCCTCGGCTTGTTAGCTCCGCCCCAGATGGATCGGCCCGTTGCTTCTTATTGGGTGCGGGGGTTACCGGGCTCCGCCCTTGACGAGGGGCCGACAGGGAGCCCCTCTTTGGTAACCCCGTCGAGCACCTGGGCGATGGCGGCTAACCAAGCCGGACTGAGGACGCCCACTCCCCGCGCCGTCGCCGCGCCGCCCCCCTCTGCTGTTGTAGTTGTTGTTGTTGTAGCTTCTTCATGGGGAAGAGATGCGGGGAGGTATGGGGAGGTCCTAAACTCACTACTGGTGCCATACAATCACATTCTGGTGCAACGAAGAGTCAGAATTAATGGAAACGAGTCCTTAACTGACATAGACTAAGAATAACTAGCAAGAGGTCCGAAAGTTGTCTACGTGAGATGCGGTGGACCTGGGCACGACATTTAATGGGGGAAGAAGGGGAAGGTCGGCTCTACTGAGTGTCGTTTACAGACAATGGGACTAGGGAATGGGGGATTGGGGATAGTTGGGGAGTATTGGGGAAATAGGGGAATATTTACAAGCGGATATGGAGGCCAAATTCCATATCCGCAACAATATATATATTTCTGTCAGTTGATTGTTTGTTTGCCGTTTGTATTACAGTGTGCAAGAAGGTAGAAATAAATGAATGACATGTTTATCTAACCATTGATTCAGGGGAAAATTATTACGGAAGTGTACCAAGCTGTTTTACTTGCAATTTCCAAAGTGCCCTCCCTCGTGATCGATGCACAATTGCAGCCGAGCAGGCACAGAGTGGCACACATGCTTGCAGAGTTCGATATCAATTTCCTCAAACTTTGCAGTGATTTGAGCCTTCAATTCCTGAATGGTATGAGGCTTTTCACCATAAACAAGGTCTTTCATGAGCCCCCAAAGAAAGAAATCTGGAGGTGTAAGGTCTGCTGAGCGTGCCGGCCACTCGATTGGACCGCGGCGGCCGATCCACATCACGTCACTGACGATCATGACGTCCATAATGAGGTGGACCTCCATCTTGCTGGAAATAACAGTCCTGATCTTGTACCCTGGGCCAAAAGAAGGTTTGCAAATGTATATAAAGTTTGCAAAGTTTGCAAAAGTAGATATATATATATACAGAAATTGGGCGCTACTTTTGACTCACCCTGTATATATGTATTTATATGTATTTATATATATATATATATATATATATATATATATATATATATATATATATATATATATATATATATATGTACACATACACATGTCGGAAACATGGTTTTATTTTGACTTTTTGACATCTAATAATATTTGCTTCTAATTAATGCTTGCTTCACAAATGAATATGGAATTAAGCTTTTCCCATTGTTCCTCAAATGGCTTTGTTTACTCAAAACCTTTTTCACCAATGCGGTTCATTCATCTGCTTGCTCTGCTGAAAGTCTTTTGCTTCAAGGTCTGGTTGACGTCTGCAGGGAAAGATAAGGACTTAAGGGAATGTTTCAAGGCCCCTCCTACACTTTGTGGCCATGAATGTTCCAAGGACAGGAAGGGACAAGGGTGGGAGCTGTTTGTCCATCTTTTGCCCCTTTCCTTCAAGTTGCTGTGAAAGCAGTTTTAGCAGAGATCTTTCTCTAACTTTTGAAAGTATATAAAGAACACACTTCGTCGAGTTACTTTGAGCCGGTCTGGGCGTTATGCTGCTTGTTAAGCTGGATATCCCCAACGTCTCCCGCAGCTGTGTACGGATTTTAATAAACGCTTGTTTACTCCTTGATTTCTAGTTGTGAATCCAGGTTCGATTCCCGACATCCTGGTGTCAGAAGTGGGATCCAACTCTGAGCGAGATTGGAGAGACAGACACTGAGGAGAGAGAGGCTGGCCAGCACTGATTTGATTAAGGTGAGCTTTCATGCTGAAGGGGTCATTCCAAATTGAGCTCTGTTCACTTACCCAGGCTTTGTCTGTCTCCCCTTTCGTCGCTTTGTGCTTGGATCACGAACAAATTGTAAGTGCAGGCCTATTTGGCTCGAAGTAACGAGCTGTTTATTGATCTACCAAGGATAGGGGTCAGTTAGCAGGAAGGGCGGAAGTGAGGCGAGGCTGCCACAGGGCAATGCCGGTAAAACCAAGAACTTCCCAGGACAGGGCAATCTAGAGACAAGATGGGGGTATGCCATTGCATAAAAGGGAATGTATAGGCTGTGGGCTAACGAAGAAGACCCGAGGGACATGGCCAGAAAAAAGGAAGGGCGCAGGTACCAGGTAGCCTTGTCAGGAGGGGTAGTGGCAACTACAAGGTCAAGCCAGGAAGCTCTAGACAAAGCTCTAGACAAGATAACCTTCCCATCCGACTATTGGAAACTGTTTGGGGTGGTGGAAAGAGGAAGCGATGAAGAGCCAGGCAGTGGTGAAACAGGCTAGCCTCGCAGGAGAAGTATTGACAAGGACAGAGGAAGCAAGCAGATAAAGTACAGGATAAAACAATTCAGGAAATAGTCAAGCAAGCGAACAAGCGACTGATGCTGCTGATTCTGGATCAAGACCCTGTGGTAGGGGAGGTAGTTACCAGGCGCCTACCCTCCCAAGACCTGGGCCCTGTCCCCGGGCTCCAGGCACCATCTTCCCTGCCCCCACCCTTTTCACCCCCACCCTTTTCACCACAATTTTCACTCTTTCACCCCGTCCTCAAAGCCCCTTTCCTTTGAATGGTGTGAGAGGAACATGAATGAATGTGGATTTTGATAAGGTGTGCGAGTAGGCGAGTGGGTGTGCAAGTAATGCACACTTGATGTGCAACACCACTGTGTGTGCTTCGAATTATTGTGATTGACTGCTTGACGTGCGGGAATCCATGCCGGGTATGCCGATTTTAGCGTCTATTCGAGGGTCCTGGTGGTGTTCGTTAATACGAGCCTGTGGTTCCTGCCGTGCGGCTCCGTGGAAGGTGCGTGAGGTTTGGGAATGGAGTTATCGGGCATTCAGACTGGAGCCGAGCGAGTTCCGAGTCATGTGTGCGCTGTAGGGGGGCCCTCGGTTTGGGAGCGGTTGTTGTTGTGGTTGTTGTTGAATGGATTGTTCGGGTGCCGCTGCTAATTGTCTGCGGTCTTGAAGTTGTGGATTCTTGGTGTTTCCGCTGGGTTAAATGGAGTCCATTGTTCATTTTGAAATTCTTTATAAGACTCTTGTTAGTCACATGACCATGCGGGAAGCGACCTGCAGGTGCTTGAATACTGTGGGCGCGGGTGAACGGGTGGGAAAAAATTAACTGTTCGTTCGGCAGGCTAAAATTGCGTACGTAATTTGTGAACGAAAGATGGCAGCTTTGTTTGATATACGTGTGAAGATCATTCGAGACAGGAAAGTTTTGCAGATGGAAAGGTTCTGCTCGCATGGGAATGAGGTCAGAGTTAATTTGCTAACCTTGAAAGGATGACAGGCTGAGTCATCCCACTGGGTGTTAATTCAACGGCATGACAGGCACTTGAACTGGGCCAACTTGGGATTGAGGAATGCGTTAGATGAAGGGAGATATGATATGATATTTGCGAGATATGATTTTAAAACATGGGGCCTGACATTATAATGATCACGTGGGATCGTGCGGATCGGAGGTCTGCCGGACACAGTGCCGTGCGCCTGTAATCCGGCTACTTGGAGGCCTAGGTTGAGGGATCACTTGAGGATGGGAGCTCTAAGCTCTCTCGGTCATTCTCCAGGTCGGAGGGATGAAACGGCTTGGGCTGGCAACGAAGCAGGCTCAATGCCGTGTGTGCCGCTGATACAGCGCCTCGACGGAAGTTGAGGTGAAGGGAGGTTGTGAGCTGTGACATACGACAAAGTTGATATGAAGCGGTATCTTGGGGAGGGTTACACTCGATGGGCTGCCGTTGCCTTTGCAGCAGCAATTAGGGCAGGAATAAAGAATTTGTTCAGAATGCCGGCCACAACCCACCTGAGGACACCATGGTATTTTAATGGCTATCTAGGACGTGGCACACATTGTGATTCACACATTACTTGACAAGACATGGGATTTAATGAGATGCATAATGTGAAGGATTAAAGTTCTGCCTGTGAGAAGTGCTGTCAGAGGTGTGAAATGCACACCTTTGACCTGGAGGGAAGTTATTTTTTTGGGAACTTACTTTTGTGATTTGTGTTTCATTGGATGGGAAGATTGGAAAATATGGGATATAATATGGAACGTCTCTGTTTGACTATCTGTCTCTGGCTTGGAGAGCCAAGATGGGCTGAGGTTGATCAAGCAATTGTTGTATTTGTAAGATGAAGATGTCTGTGTCTGGAATTTACTTGTCTCAGCTGGTGGAAGCAGGAAGCAGGTGTCAGCACCTGTCTCACCCCTGTGTCTGTCCCTGTGTGTGTGTCCCTGTGTCTGCCAGGCTTTCTGGCCGTCCATGGAGTCATGTTTCTGAAACACTGATTTCGGTGGGGGGGGGGGGGGGGGGGTCACGGGTGTGCCGCTGAGCCCGGGTGCACCTGCGGTGAGTTGTGGTGGTCTGGGGTGAATGTTCTACTGGAAGGTGGTTTGGTGTGAGATGATAACCACAACCTGATGGTGTTGTTTGTGGTGGAGGCCTTGTGTTAAAGTTGGGACGTGTTGCCAGGGTTCTGGGTGGCTGCACTGTCGGCATGGTTGAGGTGTGGCTGGCACCTCGTGTGGTTGAAGGTTGCAGTTTGCGTGGAATGCAATAAACATGCCCGACTTTTGGAGGGAATCCAAGGAATGCTTTGTGAGGCTCCAGATAGAGGTTGGTTTGCAGGTCTCACGGAGGGAGAGCGAACAAGGAATGTGGCTGGGCTGGTGAGAAACTGCCTGGTGTTATGTTGATTTTGGATATCAATTTTTCAGTTGCGCTGATTTTTGCTGCATTGATTTTCTGTATTTCCTAAAATGATTATCTAATTGCTAATATTGCTGTGGGTTGACAAGTGGGATAGAATACGATTTTAATTCCTATAGTCCAGTGCATATGGGACTGGGGAAATGTAAGATGACGTCCGAGTTGAAAGGAAAATGATGTCATCACATTGGATCCCTTCCAATGTCAGAAGGTAAATGGAGAGGTGGGGTGCTGATTTCTGCATGAGGTTGGCAGAATTTCCCCTTTTTTGGCAAACGACTTTTGTTTGCATTTCGTTTAATAAATGAGCTGGCATATAGAGACTGTGGATTAGACTGCGCTAGTCTGGAGAAGTGGTGTCCGTTGGAAGTGAGTTCGAGTCTGGTTGGGTTCTGGGGCTTGTGGTTCGCCTCTGTTGTCTGTCTGTCTGTCTGATTGTAAGTCCATGGTGCGATTCCATGGAGGGCCAATTGAGTGCTCAGGTGCTGAAGTGATTTAACATCAGCATGCATCTCTTGGAGGACCACCAGCTGTTCCAGGGAGGTAAGGTGTGAAATATAATGATGTGATCTTCGCTGGAAATGTGGTTGAGAATGGAATGGCAACGGGGAAGGAATCGTTGTTGTGGTGCCGTGTATAATGTCATTGTAGAAGAACGTCGGGTGGCCAGTGTGGACATGTTAATCGGACAGGATGTTGCGGATCTCTGTTTTATGTTGTGGCCTGGTTGTTGACAACATCATTGTCCCATTGTCAACAGAGGGCATCTCTAGACATACCAACAAAGGATGGAGTAAAACAGGACACCTGCACTCAGACAAACAGTGAGAATTGACGAGAGTGAGTCACAGTGGGTGAGAAACACCAGACAGTAAGACATATGAGAACTATTTTTATTTTCAATAAACAGACCAGGCTATTTTTTATTTGTTTATTTACGAAAATTAAATAAATAAAAAGGGGAGGTTAATGGTGGTTTGTTGGATTGTTGAAGTAATTCTTCTTGTTCTAGTAGTAATTCTAGTTGAAATTCTAGTTGAAAAAATTTAAATGTAGATATTGGGATATTGGGATATGGGTATTCATAGTAGATATTGGGCAACTATTGGTCCAGGGATATTGGGCCAGAGGCTGAAACAGGTGCAGGGAACAGGTGTAGGGAACAGGTGCATGAGATGCTGAGAGAGGGATTAGAGAAAATTGGATTGAATTGAAATTGAAATGAAAATTGAAAAAGTGGATTAGGAAAATTGGTTTGTTAAAAATAACCATTGGAATAATGGTTTCTGTTGGATGCAACAATTTTGTGCAATTGATTGATCCAAGAGATTATGCCCGAACCAATAGAAGCATGGCCATCCACACATTCCAAGCCGGAGACCAGGTGCTCGTGAAGCACTTCACCCGCAAGAACGCCCTGGAACCAAGGTGGACGGGACCATTCTAGGTATTGCTCACTACACCAACCGCTGTCTTTTGCGAGGGTAAGCCCTCCTGGATCCACGCCATGCATTGTAAGTTGGCTGTCAAAGCACCAGACACTACACCACAGTAATTATGTTTTCAGTCACAGGTGTAATGCTACTGATAGCGGCAGCATCTATTGGTAGCGCAGTAAGGTGGGGCACAGATCATGAGTGGGACACACAAAACCTCACCATGACATTGGGACAGGAGATGTCATTACCACGTTTTAAGGAAAAAATTGCACAAAAATTGGATAGGCGTGAGTTGGACGGTGTTGGATGGAAATATATGGGACCAGGTACTGTGGAAGCAACTCGTGTCTCTTGGGTGGGGCCGAGTCCACACTCGAGAAGAGGCTGAACCAGGGTACACATGGGGGACACCTGATTTTAAACTACAGACGCGCACACACCTAGAGAAAGGCAAGACTATGAGGATTCGATGTCAAGCATGGACTACATGGCTTTTTAAGTATGGCGATATTGCGACCATCGAATACGTACTCACACCGCACCCCCAGGACGAGGCCCCAGTAAAAGATGCAAACACATATTGGAGGGTAGCAAGAGATGTGGCGGCCATCCAGAATAGGACTCAGTGCTGGTCATGCATGCACTTCCCCCATACCAGCACCACTGGGATACAAATGATAGTGCTACCCTTGTCCCTTAACGATCTTTGCTCACAGCCTATCGATTCCCCATGTTTAGTCACCACTCTGGAAAGAGAGGGGGTTAGTAACACAACCACAAAACTACACGGAGCAGGATGGGAAAAGGTGTTGGGTTTCTTCGTCCCAGGAGCTGGCATAGTTATAAATAGTTTCCGGATAGATAATTTGGCCTTGGCTCTAGAAAAGGTGGCAAACGACACCGCCACAGCCCATGATGAATTATTGGACACAGTAGTTCATATGCGCACAATGGTAATGCAGAACCGGGTGGCTTTGGACATGCTTTTGGCAGAGAATGGAGGGGTATGCAGGGTAGTAGAAGGAAAATGTTGCACATACATACCAGATCCATCCGAAGGGGTGTCAGCCGCAATAGTAAGATTGAGAAAGACTAGCCACACATTGACTGTTGATCGAATAGCGCGTGAAAATTATTTGAATGCTGCCCATTTTACCAGTTGGTTTTCAGGATGGACGGGCACGATAGTTAAGTGGTTGTTGACCGCACTTGCAGTGGTGATCGGGGTAGTAATTTGGGGAGCAATAATGAAGGCCTTAGTGGTCATGTGTATTAGGAAGTACTTTTCAGGATGGACAATGAAGAAACCGCCGGCGAAGAGCATGGTCTTGGCCACTGATCCCGACGGTTCCTGTGCCATCGACCTGAACGAGCCCCTGGGTGATGCTAATGTGTTCGTTACTTCTGAAGAGTGTGATGATTTTGCTGCTAAAGATTGTGATGATTTTGTTATGGATTCCTTGCGGGAATTAGCTAATGCTTCTTATGTATTAATGGACCCCTTGCGGGAATTGGCTAATGCTTCTTATGTATGACAAGCTCACAACTGCACAACCCCGATCGATCCGACTCTGGATCTGTTTGCGACGCTGGGTCTGGCTGTCGTAGGACCTGACACTCTGGATCCCGACGCTGAGTATGCGTCCATGGACGTCTTTGACCCAAAGGAAGTTTCTCTCTTTACTTTGAATTGTAACGCTCTGTACTCCGACCAAGATCAGATGACACAAGATATTGATGACGTTATGTATTCCCCAGAACAACAGCATGTACGGGCTCTCATGAACATGCACCTCGACTAACCTCGAAGATCTGCAAGGACTGCGTTTGTGTGAGAGTGGGGGCAGCCAGTTCGGCAGGGGAGGTGATTGGCCTTCTGTGGAGCACATCCTCATTCGGACCAGACGCCTTCGTTGCGGATCTGAAACGTTAATGGACTTTCATGTTCTGGACTTTCATGTTCTGGACTTTCATGTTCTGAAACATGCGCGATCGCGACATACCTTTCAAGTGTGCATGCGTGGCGCTATGAGCGCGTGGCATGCCCTTGGGAGGACAAACATACAACACTATTCTCTTTTACTTGCGAATAAAGCCCGATGTGGCAAGTTGTCTCTTTAGATACGTTGCCTCTACGAGAAAATAATGGGGGTTATGTCGGAAACGTGGTTTTATTATGACTTTTTGACTTATCTAATAATGTTTGCTTCTAATTAATGCTTGCTTCACAAATGAATATGGAATTAAGCTTTTCGCATTGTTCCTCAAATGGGTTTGTTTACTCATAACATGTTTCACCAATGTGGTTGATTCAACTGCTTGCTCTGCTGAAAGTCTTATGCTTCAAGGTCTGGTTGACATCTGCAGGGAAAGATAAGGACTTAAGGGAATGTTTCAAGGCCCCCTCCTACGCTTTGTGGCCATGAATGTTGCAAGGACAGGAAGGGACAAGGGTGGGAGCTGTTTGTCCATCCTTTGCCCCTTTCCTTCAAGTTGTCATGAAAGCAGTTTTAGTGGAGATCTTTATCTAACTTTTGAAGTAGATAAAGAACACACTTCGTCGAGTTACTTTGAGACGGTCTGGGCGTTATACTGCTTGTTAAGCTGGATATCCCCAATGTCTCCCGCAGCTGTGTATGGATTTTAATAAACGCTTGTTTACTCCTTGATTTATAGTTGTGAATCCAGGTTCTCGCGCTCCAAGACCTCGCACATCTGAGGATCCTTATCTTTCGCAGAAATTCCATGGAGTTCCAGCAGTGATGCGTTCACTTCCCTCTCCAGGTGCAAAGCCTCGAGTTGCAGTTGCAGTTGCATGGCCTCGAGTCCGTTGGTCCAAACGTCCTGCTCTGGTTTCTTGATGTCCTTCAGCAAAATGCGACTCAGCAAAAGGTCCACCTTCGATTGAGCTTCAACTTTCCGACAGACGGCCTCACATTATCCTCAAGCACCCTCTGGTACAATGAAGAATTCATAGTGGATTCTATGAGGATGAGCTGCCCAGGCCCTGATGCAGCAAAGCTGCCCCAAACCATAATATTTCCACCACCATGCTTTAAAGTTGGTATCAGGTTCTTGTGGTCAAATGCTGTCTTTAGGTTTCGCCAAATATGTCTTCTGGTACTGTGGCCAAATAGCTCTACCTTTGACTCATCTGTCCAGAGCACATTGTTCCAGAAGTGCTGGTCTTTGCCTCAGTGTTCATTGGCAAACTTTAGTCTTGCCCTGATGTTCTTTCTGGACAGCAAAGGTTTCCTCCCGGCACACCTCCCATGTAGATCAAACTTGTGCATCCTATTTCTAATGGTAGACTCGTGCACTTTGACATCAACAGTGGCAAGAGCTACCTGTAGGTTCCGTGATGACATTCTGGGGTTCTTAGAGACTTCTTTCAGCATCTTGCGGTCTGCTCTCGGGCTGAACTTGCGAGGGCAGCCTGGCCTGAACAAGTTGGCAGTTGTTTGGAATCTTCTCCACTTGTAGATGGTCTTCCAGACAGTCGAATGATTGATTTCAAATTGTTTGGAGATCTTTTTAAAACCCTTCCCAGACTCGTAAGCATCTATAACCTTCTTTCTGAAGGCCTCAGAGAGCTCTTTTGATATAGGCATGTTGACGCCGCACACTTCAACAACAAAGAGCAAACCAAACTAAATGTCTGAGGTTTAAATAAGACAAGTTCCTCCAAGATCCTCTCTAACGATGTTCTAATCATCAGGTGCTGGTGCACCTGATTCTAATTTTATGTATTTGAAACAGTGATAAATGTAGGGGCGTACTTACTTTTTCCACATGCGAAATTTGCATTTATGTTTATTTAAATTATAAAATGGACTACAAAATCTAAATGTTTCATGATATTTGTTATATTGTATCACCTTTATCTGTCAATATTGTTGAAATGAAGATCAAATAGCTGTATGTTGAAATATGTTGAAAAAGTCAAAACTTTACATGGGGTGTACTTACTTTTTCACGTGACTGTATATATATATATATATATATATATATATATATATATATATATATACAGTCACGTGAAAAATTATGTCAAAACTTTACATGGGGTGTACTTACTTTTTTACATGACTGTGTAGGCAGGGAGCCGAAAACAAACAAAAAATGCAGAAACAATAAATGCTAAACCATGAACCAAGAAATTGCACATTCCTGTGCAACCTTCAGTCGCATGCCAGACTTGGACAAGCAGGTACGTGAAAGATTATAGGGAAAAAAACGGCGAAGGGGAAACCATGGACCAATAATTTCCACATTTCTGTGCTACATGCAGTCGAACATCAAGCATGGACAGCAGGTTCGTGAAAGACTTGCACGAAAAACGTACCTGTTTGAATGGTTCTATACCCAGTCAATGGCGAATCTGCATATGGCGATCCGAATGTTATGGTGAGAAAGTAGAAACCCTCACGTCATTTCCTCATTCATTTGAACTCAATATCTCGATTTCCATCCCAAACAGCATAACTCCAATCACAAATTAAATAGCATTAATATAAAATATACACTTTTTACGAACACTCGTGACATGAACAAATATTTAAATCCGTGCTGACGTTATATTCGGATGTGGAGCAGTTCCATGCGGTTGGAAATTGAAAATCATAATTGTATTCACTCATCTCCAAACAGCATCATTCCAATCATAAATTGATATTGCAACAAAATACTGTGTTAAATGACGATTTTCTTGAGATATTATCAAACCAGCCCATTGTCGTTATCAGTTCACTTCTTGATTCTGGACAGGTTCGGAAAGAGTTAATTTAAAAATCATAATTTTATTGATGAATTTATGAAACGTTCGACCTGCCTTACAACATCCGTGAGGATTCCAAAACGTTCCATAGGTTTGGCAGGGCTAACTCCAAAACTGAAGGAGTAGTTTGGGGACGGATGGCCAGACAGACAGACAGACACTCCTGTTTTAGAATATAGATATGGTGAGAACCACCGTAATGGCTGGAATTTGGGGCGCACCCTTAATATGGCGCAGAATGCCTTAAGGTTTTTCGGCTTTTCATTTCTAATTATTTTGTCAACATTTCTATAAAAAAAAATTCCACTTTGACATTATGAGGTATTATGTGTGGAATCAATGAAAAAAATCTCAATTTAATCCATTTTAAATTCATGCTGTAGAACAATAAAATGTCCTCAAAATTATCATTAACACTTTTCTACGATAACACCCTCATCGTAAATGGTGCACTCGCTTTGCTACCTTGAGGTGGACACGTCATAACGTGGTCACCCAGAACATGGACGGTCTTTGATGTTGCCAGTTTGTTGATAATATTTCTGGAGTGGCTGTATGATGTTCCGATAAACACCAAAATGCCTAGCCACAACTTTTTGTGGCATTCCTGGCTCAAGCATGCCGATAGCGCGTAGACGTTAACACTCACTCATGCTGCTTTGGATTTTGACAGAGATCTTGAGCGGATGGATTTGACAGAGATCTTGAGTGGGATGAACATCTCCATCAAAGTGAAATGGCCGACAGCACCACAATCATGCCAGCACTGGCTTTACTTTACATGACCACACCACCATTGACTGCTTTGCCTGGTTTTCTACCTCCTCCCATGAAACATCCATCACTTCAGTTACAGCAATAGAGACACTGTGTTTTGCAGCATCACCCTTTCAGGTCTTCATAGAACATTTACTCCTCACAGGTACATGCCAATCCCTTACCTGCCGAGCAGCAGCCACAACCTTCTCCCTCCACCTCGCTGCAGAATCTGTCTGGTGAACAACTTGTTGGACACAGTGTGCCAAAATAACTCGTCCCTCCTTCGCATCAAAAGTGCTTACCTCGACATACAAGAGAGTTTTGGTTAAACTAACCACGTTTCTTCTTTTCTGTTGTTGAGTAATGCTGACATAACCTAATTACATTTATTTTCTGTTGTTGTTGAATAATGTTGTTGTGTTTGCCATGCTCGGTCGAGTGTAAAAAAAACTTGAAAAAGATTAAGTTGATTTTTTCATTTTCTCAAAGAATGATGTCTGAAGTTTCGTGCACAGTATTTTATTAAGTTGTCCACCAGATGATCCCAATTTGTATAAATCTGCACAAACATTCTTTTTAAATAAAAAATGAAATAAAATTCAGATAAAATTTCCACCTCCATCAAATTCCGATTTCTTTTCTGGAATCCCCTGTAGTGTTCATCTTGTTTATCCCATGTATTCCGCATCCAGGTTGACTGGCTCTGAGGAAAAAAATACGGGACACTCAGGCAATTACCCTTTAGAACCCATTACAATTACCATTTAGAACCCGTTTTTTAGTAAAATGCCCGGGGCATAGAAAAGGCCCCTTTATATAAGGGTATGTGCCATGTGGCAAAGTAGAGAAAAGAAGGGACATTCCATAGCTTGTAGAAAATGTCGAACAACAGAAAAGAAGGGACGTTCAAAAAATCTCCTGTGCATGCTGTAATCGACATGCTGTCAACAAAGCCTGTGAAACGACGAAAAATGCTGTCAACAAAATGTGAAAAAAGTGAAGGGGTCTGAATACTTTCTGAATGCACTGCATATACTGTATATATACATAAAGAAATATCTAAAAATATATACACATAAATAAATATATAAAAATATATACACATAAATAAATATATAAAAATATATACACAAAGAAATATCTAAAAATATATACACATAAATAAATATATTAAAATATATACACATAAATAAATATACAAAAATAAATATATAAAAATATATACACATAAATAAATATATAAAAATATATACACATAAATAAATATATAAAAATATATACCCATAAATAAATATATAAAAATATATACACATAAATAAATATATAAAAATATATACACATAAATAAATATATAAAAATATATACACACTTTATAACTCTTCAAAATATTATTACCCAAATATATTGTGATGGATTGATGGTCTAATAGATAAGGCATCAGATTCCCATAGCTGGGGAGTGTAGGTTCAACTTCCATCTGAGTTGAATTTTTTTTTTTCTTCTTACTTTTTGAAGTATTTTATATGATCCTGAATCATCAAAGGGAGGTGCAAAGCACCCCTCCATTTATATGGGATCGTTTCTCTGTATGCAACTTTAACATGCGGACTGAAAATTCGTTTGTCGGCTTCTACTTTAAATATACATATATACACACTTCATACCCCTTTAAGAAATATATATATTTTAATTCTAACGTGCATTAGAATTTTCTAATTTAATTAGAATTTTCTAATTCTAACGTGCTCAATGGCCTAATGGACAAAGCATCAGACTCTCCAATCTGGGATTGTGGGTTCAAATCCTGTCTGGGTTGAATATTTATTTCCTCTTATGTTTTCAAGCCATTTATATCATCTTGAATAAAGTCTTGCATGATGAACAAATGCATTTTGTTTGTGTTTAAAATGTATCTTGTGAAAAATGTCAGGGGCATAGAAAATGCCCCTTTATATGGGATGTGCCATGAAGCACACTATAGAAAATAAGGGACATTCTTGGGTAAAATGCCAGGGGCATAGAAAAGGCCCCTTTATATAAGGGTATGTAGCATTGGGTAAAGTAAAGGGGGCCCGACATCTGGCAAATAAAATACATTTACTTCTTCATGCAGGTGTGTGAATCTAATTGGCACCCATTAAAATGAACTTTTCGAGAACATTACTTGGTTCCTCCTTAGAACACAAGGGCTTTATGCCAGAGTGGCCAGGCAGAAGCCTCTCCTCAGTGAAAGACACATGAAAGCCCATAGAATCTTGTTTCTTACAGTCTGAGAGTCCTTTAGGTGCTTTTTTGCAAACTACAAGCGGGCTTTATAGCTTTTAATTTGAAGCAAAACTATGGCACAAAGGTGGAATTTGTTTCAAAAGCCATTAACTAGACCTATTGGCTGATGTATATTCAAAGTTTCAGCTAGTTTCAATGTATAGCCCTTGAGATATGAGCACCAACACATTTTGAGCGGACGGACGGACGGACAGACAGACAGACACCAACGTGATTTTGAGGGTTTCCCAATTAAAACTCAAGAATGTGGAAACAGACGTTGCTGAAATAGGGAACATATGACCTCAATGTACAAAGCATTTACTTCTGAAATTTTCAGCCGATTTCGTCCAGTATAATCCGAGAAACTTATTTTCAGTTCCCATGTTAAAGCTGCATGCAGAGAAACGATCCGTCATATGAAGGGAGGGGTGCTTTGCGCCTCCCTTTGGTTACAATTACCCTTTAGAACCCATTACAAGTACTCTTTAGATGCCTTTAGAATTACCCTCTGGAACCCATAACAATTACCCTTTCAATCCCGTTACAATTACCCTTCAGAACCCATTAGAAGTCCTGGAGGTTCAAGGTGGATGGAGAGGCCATTATAAAAGTGTGGGAATTATCGTGTACATCGGGTTCTTTGATGTTGATGAAATACATCAGCAGCACCTGATTTACATGTTAAGGCAAAACGTTTTTGCTAATTCAATCTTTCCTCTGAAATAAGTATGTTCTGCTCAACTAATAACGTGAAAACAACATGTTTCCAAATGGAAACTTGCATTAAAAGTTGGAAAAACGCTGGTAATTCAACTTATGAAATATGATGAGAAAAAGAGAATCACAACATGTTTATGTGAAAAAGTAAATAATTATACCAAGCTTTCCTCAGAATGTTTGTTATCCAGGTTACCTTTTCTGCTTCTGAAGTCTTTTACTGTGAAGAAGTTTTTGATCCTTTGGCTTGTTGTGGCGACCATTGAATTTAGACTTGTGCATGCTTCCTGCAGCATGCTGCGTGATATGCAGTCACCAACAATTTAGATTTGTCCGCGCTTCCTGCAGCTTTTTTATCTGTTTTTTTAATTGAGGTAGTATAAAAACCTGACCTGATTGAGCAAAATGAGTTACAATTTTTTGTTTTTGAATTTTTTGAATTCAGCATACAAAACTTATAAAAGAACAACTAAAAAAACCTTGACCTCAGAAATGACGTGGACCAGTGTAATTACTTTGACCTCATTTTATTTATCAATGTTCTTCACTGTTTCTACGATAAATGGTATCTGGTGATCACAAACTCCCGCTGTACGCTGTGCTTGTTTCCGTATTTTACTTAACCATCCATGACAGCATAGCTTTTTGCACACGAGTTGTTATTTTCCATGATACTATCTTTTTAGATAATTATATGAAGCTCAGTTTATGTCTGTCGCAAGCTCCGCCCATTCTCCAGGCCACGCCTTTCCCCAGCGTGACAAACTCCGCCCATTCTCCAGGTCACGCCTTTTCCCAGCATCACAAGCACCACACATCTATCTATCTTTTTAAAACTGCACAGAGCGTGACGAGAGCTCCGATCCCCACACATGAGCATGCGATGGCG
>NC_136261.1:24648715-24660269 GCF_964187855.1 Myxine glutinosa
GGCAGAGTCTGTTCGCCACGTTCGGCACACGTGATAGCTCGCTGCTCTCTGATTGGTTGAATCGTTTTTTGGACATAGCTCGGTAACTACTTGTCCGATTAATATGAAACCTTGAAAAGGCACATCCTCGGGTCCCCAGCAATATACCTGGCAAGTTTAAAGTATATCGGACCCGTGGTTGTCGAGAAACAGCGGTCACAGACAAACAAACAAACATACACACAGAGATTAGTGGAATTATAGATAGATTAGTTTTAAAACATAGTTTAACGCCAACATAGCGGCAACATAGTTTGCCAACGTGAAATAAATGAATACGCTCTCAAATGTGCCGTCCGAGGCAGAGTCTGTTCGCCACGTTCGGCACACGTGATAACTCGCTGCTCTCTGATTGGTTGAATCGTTTTTTGGACATAGCTCGGTAACTACTTGTCCGATTAATGTGAAACCTTGAAAAGGCACATCCTCGGGTCCCCAGCAATATACCTGGCAAGTTTCAAGTATATCGGACCGGTAGTTGTCGAGAAACAGCGGTCGCATACACACACACACACACACACACACACACAGAGATTAGTGGAATTATAGATAGATATATATTTGTGTATATCTATCCAAAAAAACAACAACTACCACGGTCCCCGAAAAGGCCAACCCCCGCTTTGCGGGGAAAAATGGCCTCTAAAACGGTGGTTATATATATATATTTGTGCAGTGTCTGTCTTGTTTATAGATTTATATTGTTACGGTTTTTAGAACCTTCACTAGTAAATTTTAGTAAATGTTTCCCTTATAAATGATACCCTGTAAATATCCCCATCAATTGGCTTTATTAAAGATCGCACCCTCGTTCGTCCATGTACAACACGTAGAGAACCATAGGACCTCTCTGTATTTATTTCATTATTATGTGTTTCAGTTAAGGATCTGTTCCCAATAGTTGAATCTGCGTTGCATTAATCAAATAAGATAGGCCCCTTTCAATTTTCCCAGTCATCTCTCCCGCTCGCCAAAAGGCAGTAACAGTAGGATAGCGTTCGCTGCCGTTGCCTTGGGCTGTTTTGCTGGTACCAAGCCGCCATTACGCACGCGGTCTCAAGCCGAGGAAGAAGGGGGCGGAACCACAAGAACAAGGTGTGGCACGTCGACTCGTCATCAGAGGTGGAGCCAGCGAGCCCTTGCCGGCCAACCAGCGCCGAGGTGAGCCAAGCGGTAGGTGTGTCATCGGAGCCGGCGGCTTGATTTCTACACGGACAATAAAAGCGGCTGTGAGGGACTGCTTCAACAGACGAGTGAGAAGGTACAGATGAGGTGAGAAGGAGCTTGGAGTGCGCCACGAACTGCTGGTGGTAACGGACTGCGCAGGGGACCGTTGATGATATGAACCTTGTTCAAGAGAGAGAGAGAGAGCATTGGCACGAGCCACATATTACGTACGCCGTATCCCAGTTTCCCCGATATATGCAACGTCCGCTCGCGGTCCACGATATGCGCTTGCTGCCTGCCAGGGTTTTCCCGCCACGACATGAGTCGACTCCTGGAGCCGGACCTCGACGCCTACCATCTGCCTGGACCCTTCTCCTCCTTCCAGCCATTCCTTCCTGCCATTCCCTGTCGTGTGAGTCTGTTTGTTTTGTCCTGGGGTATAATATAAGACTGTTTTAAGGCTTGCCCTGTGTATCTGCTTCTTCCTCTTCGCTGTACATTCCCTTTCGTTTCTTCTTTGGTTTTGGTTTTGTATATAATTAATAAAATACACCGGTTCCCTCTTATTCTTTGGGTTTTCCTCTCATCCGGTTGCTTTAGTCCCTTCTTCCCATTGAGTACCTGTGACACGATTCGGCCAACGTTCGGAGTCGGGTTAGTCCTTTTTTAATGGCTCGAGCTGCGGATTGCTAAACCGCTCGGCAATCTTCCATCTTATCCGTGGCTCGGGCGGGGCTCATTTCCTCGCTTACCGGAAGGCGCTGGTAATTAGGTCATAGGAATAATTGGCCTACTACCCGATTCAGCGTTGACCGGAAGTGACGTGATAGCTCCAGGACCGGCGGAGACGGCCAGCTTAACAGGACAAGGGGATTAACCCCCCCCCCCCCCTTGCTAACGGGAGTGCCGTCTTCTGGATCCATAACAATTGGTGTCAGGAGTGTGGGATTGGACCCGGACCAAATTTTTAACATCTGAGAAAATTTGGTCGAAATTACGAGCAGGCGAAATTTTATTTAATATCCCAAATTAAAGTCATGCCATGGATGATCAAGGCGATCGGGTGCCGGTCGGGGAGGATGAGGAGTTAGAGTCGACCCAGGACCCCAGGGAGGAGATGGGAGAGATAGAGGAGGAGGTTGAAGAGGGCGCGGTAGTGGGGTGTGTGGGCGCACGAGATGGCGGCGCCTCACACGACGTCGCAGGGGCACAAAATGGCGCCTCACACATGGCCGCGGTAGCCGCGCCCGCTGCGCCAATGGGGGTGGTCGACATGCAAGCCCTCATGGCGCAATTTCTCGCGCAAATACAGGCGTCCATCGACCTGCAGAGGGACGAAGCGAGAGGTAACGGGGAGCGATTGGAAAACCAAATTGGGGGCCTAGGTAGCCAAATTAGGGGGTTAAACAATAAATTTGAGGGGTTAGACAATAAATTTGAGGGGTTAGACAACAAATTTGAGAGGTTAGAGAACAGGTTGGAAGGGCTAGAAGGCAAATTAGGAGGCCAATTGGAGGACGTGGGTAGTCAAATAGGGGAACTGAAGGACGGGTTAATGGGGTTGGAAAATAGAATGGCTGCCCAGGAGAACCAGATGGAAGGGGTTAAGAATAGGTTAACGGGGCTAGAAGACAAGATGGGAGGCAAATTGAGGGAGGGGTGCATGCTTTGCGCCTCCCTTTGGTTACAATTACCCTTTAGAACCCATTACAAGTACTCTTTAGATGCCTTTAGAATTACCCTCTGGAACCCATTACAATTACCCTTTCAATCCCGTTACAATTACCCTTCAGAACCCATTAGAAGTCCTGGCGGTTCAAGGTGGATGGAAAGGACATTATAAAAGTGTGGGAATTATCGTGTACATCGGGTTCTTTGATGTTTATTAAATAGATCAGCAGCACCTGATTTACATGTTAAGGCAAAACGTTTTTGCTAATTCAATCTTTAGTCTGAAATAAGTATGTTCTGCTCAACTAATAACGTGAAAACAACATGTTTCCAAATGGAAACTTGCATTAGAAGTTGGAAAAACGCTGGGAATTCAACTTATGAAATATGATGAGAAAAAGAGAATCACAACATGTTTATGTGAACAAGTAAATAATTATACCAAGCTTTCCTTAGAATGTTTATTATCCAGGTTACCTTTTCTGCTTCTGAAGAGTCTTTTACTGTGAAGAACGTTTTGATCCTTTGGCTTGTTGTGGCGACCATTGAATTTAGACTTGTGCAACCTTCCTGCAGCATGCTGCGTGATATGCAGTAACCAACAATTTAGATTTGTCCGTGCTTCCTGCAGCTTTTTTTATCTATTTTCTTTTTAATTGAGGTAGTATAAAAACCTGATCTGATTGAGCAAAATGAGTTACAAATTTTTGTTTTTGAATTTTTTGAATTCAGCATACAAAACTTATAAAAGAACAACTAAAAAACCTTGACCTCAGAAATGACGTGGACCAGTGTAATTACTTTGACCTCATTTTATTTATCAATGTTCTTCACTGTTTCTACGATAAATGGTATCTGGTGATCACAAACCCCCGTTGTACGCTGTGCTTGTTTCCGTATTTTACTTAACCATGCATGACCGCATGGCTTTTTGCACACGAGTTGTTATTTTCCATGATACTGTGGCGGACACAAAAGCCCACTGGCGTGGTGACATCATTCCGCGCACCAAGTGGGCGGTGGCCACGCCCGAGGGGTAGGCGTGGCCTCATGATATACACCGGGCGCGCAGCCCGGAGCGCGCCAGTGTTACAGTGAGCTCCTGAAATAAAGACGCTTATAAGTTACCGCTTGTCCGCTTCCTCCTTGCTCGCAAGCAGCGCGCGTAACGCCGTGCTTTACTGGTGACCCCCTTGACGTTGGATCTGCCGGAGCGATCCTTCCACACGCGACGCCGTTGCCATGGCCAACTTCATCAAACTTCCCGAATTTTGGGAGGCTCAGGCCGAAGTCTGGTTCGTCCAGGCCGAAGCCCAATTTCAGCTTCGGCGCCTCACCGGCGATGACACGCGCTATTGCCACGTCGTCGCCTCCCTCGGGCCCGGCACGGCCGCTCGAGTTGTGTCCGTCCTTCGCCACCCACCGGACGGCCACAAGTACGAGGCACTCAAGCGGCTACTCCTAGCCACGTTCGGCCTCACGGACGACGCACAGGCCGACCGCCTCCTGGATCTCCCCGAGCTCGGTGACACGCGCCCGTCGGTCCGAATGGACCATATGCTGTCACTGTTGGGCGACGAAGCCCCCGGTTCTCTATTCCGGGCGCTTTTCCGTCGCCAACTTCCAGCGCAGGTTCGCCTCGCGTTGGCCGGGACCGGGCTAACGGAACCCCGAGCATTGGCAGCCGAGGTGGACAAGTACTTCGCCGCTTCGGACACGCGGGCGAGAGTCGGCGTGGCCGTCACGGCCCTCGTGGCTGATGCTGCTGATGCTGCTGCTGATGCTGCTGATCCACAGCATCAGCTTATACAGCATACGCAGCATGCTGATACGCACCTCGTGACCGCCGCCACGCCCCGCCCACCGCCGCGGCGAAAACCGCCACCGCGGGGAAACCCTTCAACTCCACCGGCCTGGCGGAGCCAGCCGCGCTCCTCCAGCTCCACCACCTGGTGCTGGTTCCACGCCAAGTTCGGCCACGAAGCTCGGCAGTGTCATCCGCCATGCTCCTTCAACAGGTCGGGAAACGCCCGGGCCGGCGCTCAATAGTGGCGATGAGCGCCGGCCGTTCGAGCAGCCTGCTGTTCATAACGGACACCTTCTCCGGGCGCCGTTACCTGTGCGACACGGGAGCGCAGGTGAGTGTCGTTCCCGCCGGCACGTCAGACAAGCACGCCGCGGGTGGGGGCCCTGCGCTGCTTGCCGCGAACGGGACGCCCATCCGTACGTACGGAAAACGCTGCCTCTCTCTGCGGTTCGGAGGGCAGGTTTTCCGATGGACGTTCGTCACCGCCGACGTGCCCATGGCACTGCTTGGCGTGGACTTCCTGTGCGCTAATGGGCTCCTGGTCGACGTCAAGCGCAGACGTCTTGTCCAGGCCGAGACGTTCAGCTCGCTCGCTTGTGCGTTGCCCAGCTCAACGAGCGGCTTGCCAAGCGGCTTGCCGAACGGTTCGGTTCCGGCCACGTTGGTCTGTACGCTTCCGGCAGCGGACGCATTCACCCACCTCCTCGCCGGCTTCCCGGCCCTCACGCGGCCCACCTTCTCGGCGGGGGCCGTCAAGCACGGGGTGGCCCATCACATCCCCACCGTCGGGCCACCGGTCTACGCCCGGGCACGCCGCCTCGAGCCGACGAAGCTGGCGGTGGCAAAAGCGGCGTTCGCTACCCTGGAGCGACTCGGCATCGTTCGGCGCTCAGAGAGCGCTTGGGCGTCGCCGCTGCACATCGTGCCGAAGCCCGGCGGGGGATGGCGACCGTGCGGGGACTATCGCCGTCTCAATGACGCCACGACTCCCGACCGCTACCCCGTCCCCCACATTCAGGACTTTTCTGCCCGTTTGGCGGGCATGTCCTTCTTCTCGAAGGTGGACCTCATACGCGGCTACCATCAGGTCCCCGTCAGGCCGGAGGACGTCCCGAAGACGGCGGTCATCATGCCATTCGGACTCTTCGAGTTCCTGCGCATGCCCTTCGGTCTGAAGAATGCGGCTCAGGCATTCCAGCGACTGATGGACAGCGTTCTGCGTGACTTGGATTTTGTCTACGTCTACCTGGACGATATCCTCGTCGCCAGCGTGTCCCGCGAAGAGCACCTACGCCACCTCCGCATGCTCTTCGAACGCCTGGGCCAGCATGGCCTGATTGTGAACCCCGCAAAGTGCCTGTTCGGCGCCACCATAATCGATTTTCTGGGGCACCGTGTCACCAGGCACGGAGCCGTCCCCCTGCCGGCCAAGGTGGAGGCGGTGAAGGGGTTTCCGCGCCCCCGCACGATCAGAGGGCTGCAGGAGTTCCTGGGCATGGTGAACTTTTACCATCGGTTCCTGCCCCGTATCGCCCAGCTCCTGCGCCCCCTGCACGAAGCTCTCCGAGGTAAGCCGGGCAAAGGCGACGTTACCTGGACCGAGCAGATGGACACGGCGTTCACGGGCGCGAAGCTCGCCTTGGCTAATGCCACCATGCTCACGCACCCGGCGCCCGATGCACCGATCACCCTCACCACCGATGCCTCGGACTACGCGGTGGGCGCGGTGCACGAGCAATGGGTGCGTGGAGCTTGGCAACCGCTGGCGTTCTTTAGCCGGCAGCTTAGTCCGCCCGAACGCCGTTACAGTACCTTCTACCGCGAGTTGCTCGGGCTTCACTTGGCGGTCAGGCACTTCCGCCATCTGCTCGAGGGCCGTGCGTTCACTGCCTTCGTCGACCACAAGCCGCTGATCTTCGCGATGGGCAAGGTCACCAAGCCGTGGTCGGCCCGGCAGCAGCGTCACCTCTCGGCCGTGTCTGAGTACACGACGGACATCCAGCACGTCGCGGGGAAGGACAACCCGGTGGCGGATTGCCTTTCCCGGGCCGTCGCCCATGCAGTCCACCTCGGCATCGACTATGCCCGGATGGCAGTGGACCAGGCCGCTGACCCCGGAGTCCAGGCCTTGCGGACCGCCGTCACGGGCCTCCGCGTCACCGAGGTGGCGTTCGACGGCGCGGGCGCGGCCCTCTTGTGCGACGTCTCCCTCGGGCGTCCTCGCCCCATCGTGCCCGCGGGCTGGCAGCGCCAGGTGTTTGACGCCATCCACGGCCTGTCCCACCCGGGCGCGAGGGCCTCCCAAAGGCTGATCGCCGACAAGTTCGTCTGGCATGGCCTCCGGAAGGCCGTCCGCGGCTGGGCCAGGACGTGCCTCGCGTGCCAGCGCGCTAAGGTGCACCGGCACACCCAGGCCCCCTTGACCCCGTTCACGGTGCCGGAACGCCGGTTTGACCACGTCCATGTGGACCTGGTGGGACCTCTGCCCCCCTCGCGGGGTTTCACCTACATCCTCACCATGGTGGACCGCACCACCCGGTGGCCGGAGGCCGTGCCCTTGGCGTCGACAACGGCGGCCGATGTCGCGCAGGCTTTCATCGCCACCTGGGTCGCCCGGTTCGGCGCCCCCTCAGACATCTCGTCCGACCGCGGCCCCCAGTTCACCTCGGAGCTCTGGGGGGTGGTCGCGCAGGGGCTCGGGGTCCGGCTGCACCGAACCACGGCCTACCACCCCCAGGCTAACGGCCTGTGTGAGCGATTTCACCGCTCATTGAAGGCCGCGCTCCGGGCCACCCTCCGTGACGGCGGCTGGGTCGACAGGCTCCCCTGGGTCCTGCTGGGCCTCCGGACAGCGCCCAAGGAGGACCTGTGCACATCCGCGGCGGAGTTGGTCTTCGGGCAACCGCTGCGGGTGCCGGGCGAGTTCCTCCCCGACTCCACGGCACCATGGTCCGCGGCACAGCAGCGCTCCGCTCTGCAAGAGACCGCCCAGAGGTTCGCCCCGGTGCCAACGGCATGCCACGGGCACCCACCGACGCACGTCGCCCCGGAGCTTCGCACGGCGGAGTACGTCTTCGTCCGCCACGATGCCCACCGGACACCTCTGCGGCCCCCGTACGACGGGCCTTTCCGCGTGCTGGAGACCGGGGCGAAGCACTTCACCCTGGACATCGGCGGTACTCCTGACCGCGTTTCGGTAGACCGCCTCAAGCCGGCCCACCTCGACGTAGACCATCCACCGCCAGTGGCCCGACCCCCAAGAACCAGCAAGTGCGTGGATCGAGCAGTTAATAAATAAAGCCGTATACAGCGCGATGAGCACTCCTCTGGTCTGAGGATCCGCAGACCATATAATCACCTCCGAACCGGTCATCCGACTATCTCTATGGTCACCTCTAACTATCTGTCTATTATATATATATATATATATATATATATATATATATATATATATATATATATATATATATATATGCATATATATATACATACTAGCTTGGCTCGGCTCGCTTCACTCGCCTCACCAAACGTCGATACTGAGGAACGGGCTTATTTTAACTGAGGCTAATGACTGTACCTGAGTTGCTGTGTTGTCATGATTTTCACCAATCATCATACAAACAATTACTTTGCACAAATGTATTTGTTGTGTTTGTGATATTACATTTTTATAGGCAATTTAGGTTGAAGATTTAGGTTGAATGTTTTTTTTCCAAGAAAGAACCCCTCAGCACAATCATTGGGGAGGGGTAGGTGCAGACTGGAAGTTTGGGACGATTACACCTCACCACCACGTAATTCAAAACACCTCACCACCAAGTAATTCAAAACACCTCACCACCACGTAATTCAAAACACCTCACCACCACATAATTCAAAATACCTCACCACCAAGTAATTCAAAACACCTCACCACCACATAATTCAAAATACCTCACCACCACGTGATTCAAAACCACCACAACGTTATTAAAAACACTTCACAACCACGGAAACAAAAGTTTGAGGGAGTCGTTAAGTGAGAACACAGAAACTGCCCAGATGTGTAGATATATAGATAAATGACTGTACCCGAGTTGCCGTTTTGTCATGGTTTAAATCAATCATAATTCAAACAATTATTTTGCACAAATGTATTTGTAATATACGTGATATCACATTTTAGAAACAATTTAAGTTGAAAAAAAAAATGTTTCCCAAAAAAATTCCCCCCAAAAAAAGAAAATTGGAAATTTTTTCAAAAATAATACCCTTAGGACATACCGACGGGAGAGATATGTGCATTCCAGAAGTTTGGTACGATTTCACAAAAGTTTGAGAAAGTAGTTCAGTGACAACACAGGACAACACAACACAACACAGGACAGGACAGACGCTGCACAGATATATATATATATATATATATATATATATATATATATATATATATATATATATATATATATATATATATATATATATATATATATATGTATGTATGTATGTATGTATATATATATATATATATATATATATATATATATATATATATATATATATATATATATATATATATATATATATATATATATATATATATATATATATATATATATATATATATATATATATATATATATATATATATACGTATATATATATATACAGTGATCCCTCGTTTATCGCGGGGGTTACGTTCCAGAACCCCCCGCGATAGACGAAAATCCCCGAAGTAGCGACCATATTTTAATTTTATTATTTATATATATTTTAAAGCTTTATGACCCTCCCCACACTCTTATTAACCTTTCCCACACTCTTATTAACCTTTCCCATACTCTTATAAACACTTCCTATACTCTTAAACACTTTTTACACTCTTAAACATACGTAATTTTAACAACATATAAAATTCTAATGGGTACTCACCATTGAAGATACTGTAGCGACCCATGGGTCCCCCAAGCAAGACCAGCATCAGAATCTCCTTGCTCCAGCCGGTGACGTCACCGGCAGGGATCCCCGGCGCCAGAGTGGCTGGTCACGTGACCGCCAAAGCGTGTCCCGCGTGCGGGTATAATCAGCTACACCTGTTGATCACGTGACCACCGAAGCACGCCACGCTTGAGAGGCGTGGCTTTCGGTTTCGGTTTCTGGTTGTGCTTTATAATGCAGCCCGATAAACGGGCTTTTCAGTGTTCCCGAGTTGGTTTTGAGAATAAATATCTTCTCGGACGAGTTTGTGTCTTGCCCGTCATTTCGTCCGTATCAAGCAAGAGCCCCGG
This sequence comes from Myxine glutinosa, assembly GCF_964187855.1. Lineage (NCBI taxonomy): Eukaryota > Metazoa > Chordata > Myxini > Myxiniformes > Myxinidae > Myxine > Myxine glutinosa. The sequence continues at coordinate 24,658,664 of NC_136261.1, forward strand.
CTCTTCAATACTACAACTTGCGTGATGAAGATGATGATGAATTAGCTGTGCAGTACTGATGACGATGATGAATGTACTGCACAGCCAGAAAGAGCATTACAGTTACCCACTACGTGGGTAACTAGCGCAAGTGGAAGCTGCCGCATCTGCGTTTTCCATACGCACGACTCTTTGTCTCTTTGTCTACTCTTCTACTGTACACTATGTACAGTATTTTATTTCTTGTAATATGTTTTAATCACTGTATTTTTCTTATTTTTTTACGTTTTTTAATTTTTTAGGCTAGAAAATGCTTATTTTACCACAAAAATATTTAAAATAATAGTATATAAAAATACATTTATACCGCAAAATCCCGCGATATAGCGAAAAATCCGCGATATAATTTTACATATACAAGCGAGAAAAACCCGCGATGTACCGAAGCCGCGAAAAGTGAACCGCGATATAGCGAGGGATGACTGTATCTATATATATATATATATATATATATATATATATATATATATATATATATATATATATATATATATATATATACATATATATATATATTGTTGCGGATATGAGGATTGTATTTTTTTGATTGTGTTGTATTGTATAGTAAATGGTTGTGAATTATTGTTTTAGTCTGAGCCCTCCTTGCTCCAGTGTGTATAAAGGTCAAAGGGCGTTCCGGTAGTTAGTTCCATAAAGCATACATGAAGGACACTATAATATCCCTGTTCAGTAGTTTATTTCCTTATTCTGTGTATTAGGTTAAGGCTTTGTCTTCCATTAAAATGACACTCCATTGCACCAAGTGAAATAAGATAGATTCCCTTCATTCTTCATTCCCATTCCCAAAACCTCCATTTCCCCTTTCGTCATGGCCAAGCCTCGATTGCCAATATTACATCCCCTCCAAAACCACCATTGAACATGTGCTCGGGTCGGGGAAGAAAGGCGGGCCCGCCCGTCGTCATCAAGGGCGGAGCCAGAGGGTCGCGCGACCAACCAGGGCCGAGGTGAGCACACCGATGGGCGTGTCCTGAAGGCTGGCGGCTTGATCGCCGGAGGCATTATAAAAGCGCGCGCGCAAGGTACTGCGTGAGAAGATCCAGATGAGCTTTGAAGAGAGAGAAGGTTCAAGGTCAATTACAAGCAGTTGCACCAGAGATGGCAGACGCATCCTGAGGTGAGCCAGAGAAGCAGCGTTGACTCCACCAGGCAGCTTCAACCCGTTACCCCGCGGGAACCAGATAGCGGTGGCATCGGTGGTCGTCGAGGTCCAGCCGACGTCCCGTGCGGGATCAAGCCCGAACCATCTGCCCCAGCTGACTTTGACTATAACTTTGACTGCTCCTTTTGCTTGTGTGTGTAAATAATAAAACCCGTTACTCTTCTGTACGTCTTCTTCTTCCTCTTTACATTCGGTCGCTTTAGAGGTTTCCAAATTGAATATCTGTGGCGCGATCTGGCCAACGTTCGGGAATCGGGTTAATCGGGGTAACTGTACGACCGCGGGGCCATCCGCTCGGCAAACACAACACCTTAACCGCGGGCCGTAACAATATATATATATATATATATATATATATATATATATATATATATATATGTACTG